>NC_090065.1:5920973-6141498 GCF_038355195.1 Osmerus mordax
TTGTGAGATTTTTTTACGCACCTCTCCTCTTCTATAAAAAGTATCAATCTTCTACAAAGTGCACTCACAGTAGTTTTGAAAGCTTTCAGAGAGACAGTTAGTGGGACTGTGTGCCGCCACGAGGACACAAGTTTAAAGGGGGACCTGTGGAGAGCTCTTCTGAGGGCTGTCTTAACAGATATCTGTCTTTCACATTATATCATCCACTCAGTTTTCCAACCGCCGCGGACTCTTTCTTTTATTCATTTTGTCTAAATGAAAAAAAAGAAACTGGACACTTTATTCTTAAAAATGGAATAAATGAAATAAAGAAGCAGACCAGAAAAGGCACTCAGAAGTGTCCTGTGAAAAAAAGTTATTTTGAAGACTTCTTTCTGTTCATGTTGGTGTGTTTTTGAATAGTGAGTGGATATGGAGGACTGATGTGCAACCTTGCTTGCTGCAGTGATTCAACTCAAGTACTTTCAACTTTCTCTCTTTTGATAAGCATCTGAAATACAAGGTTTTACAAACAACCCACTGCCAAATTATACTCTGAGTGTGTGTATGCAAAAATAGGACAACAGTGAACAACAGGTTTCCAGCAGGTTTGTTCGTTTTTTCTATGCACAGCTAAGATCATGAAAAGCTACCTTCTTGAGGACTATGATCCCATCCTGACTGTGCCCGTTTTCTGTGATGTCAAACATGTTCCCCTCGTCTCCAGGCACAATAGAATATTCCACCAAGGCGTTCCTTCCTGCGTCCAGGTCATGAGCTCGGATCCGCCCCACCGCTGACCCCACGGTGGAGGACTCTGGGATGCGCAGGTGAAAAATACCTGGAGCAATGTGAAACAAAAAAAGATTGGCCTATTGGCTATATTTTTTTTTGGGGACAACCATGACTTCCTAGTCTCACATTACTCTGAGACGTGCTATGTTTTTGTTTTCCTTTGACTTCATATTATATTGCATTAATGAAATAATCACTGACATCTCATTATTATACATCCTTGAGCATTTGTTTGCCTGGAATGTAAGCTAACAAAAAGCTTGGAAAGGTAAATCAAACACAGATTGATATTTAACTTACATCAAATAGTACTTTTTTACTTTTTACTGTAAGGTTTAAACATCTGACAAACACCAGCTTGGATTTTAAAGTATAATATCTCTTTAATGGTGCGCCCCTTTGAATCCAATTATGAATTTCTCCAACCTGGTAATATTTGATATTGGTTTCCCTTGAAATATGTGGAACCTCATTATAGACAATTTAAAAAGACAACTGTGAGATCAAGGCTCACTCTACTTCACTCTCCTCCACAGAAACAATCCATTAAAAGTGATGAGACAGAGATCAAAGATGTCCCCATGCTCTTTTGTGGAAACACTTTTATCAAAAACACCAGAGGATTCACACAGAGAACCTGTTGTCAAACTACTGGTTGGTTTGTTGACTGCATATTGAGCAAACCACTGGACTAGAATAAGACTCTGAATTGATATTCTCCACTGGGCAAAGTATGTACTAAAAAAACAACCACTTGTGTTACAGTATGACGTTACAGTAAAACTGTATGTAACCAAAGACTAAAAAACAATTGCTAACACCAATTCTCTTGTCTGGTTACTAAACCTTAGCCACATCCCCCCTCTCATAAGCAGTAGTAGGGGTAATAGTACAGTAGTAGTAGTTTATGGGAACATGTCACACTTTTGGAAAACCTGGGTGGGTTGTCATTGACGTCGCTGAGGGTGATGTTGATGGTGGTGGTCCCAGCCAGACCCCCGAGCTGACCTCCCATGTCCTTGGCCTGGAGCAGCACCTGGTACACCTCCCTCACCTCCCTGTCCATGTTGGGCAGGGCTGTCCTGATCACTCCTGGAGGAGAGGCAGGGAGGAGAGGGAGGGAGGGATAGAGTTGTTGGTGAGAGAAAGTTTGAGAGAGAGAGAGAGAGAGAGAGAGAGAGAGAGAGAGAGAGAGAGAGAGAGGGGAGATAGAATGGGGATTAGAATAAGTGCAGAGAAAGAGAGAATGAGAAACAGAGAGAGAGGGAGAGCGATATAGTGGGTGGTGATTAGAGAAAGTGTGAGAGCGAGCGAGAAAGAGAGAGAGAGAGGGTGGAGAAGAAGAAAGAAAAGATAGAAAAACGATGAGTGGTGACTTTTGTAGAGAATGTTTTCTCTTTGATGTTGCTCCAGGGGATAGAAGGATAGGTGCGTTCAGATCCCTGAATTCATTAAGCCCCGCATTACACATCTGTGTAGGATGTCATAAAAGGAAGACCTTTGACTTGGAGCTAAAGACTAATCAGGCCCCATGTTGCCTCTCCCTGTGCGGATAGCGTTTGATCAGGACTGAGTCTGCAAGATACCGGCAGGTCATACATTGCCAGTGGCAAGGAGGGGAGAAAGACAAGCTTTCAAACCATTTAGTAAACCCTGCAACCAATCACTTACTGACCCCCCAAAAATCTCTGATAAATTTTCACTTGGGACTTTCTTCAGTATATAAATAACAACGATTAACATTGCATTGATTTTGATGCAGTTTGGGAAATGTATGCATTGTTTAACTTGAGGATGTTCCAGTGAGATTGGAGTAAAACACACCCGTTTTTGAGTCCACAGAGAAGTAAGGCTGTCCCTGCAGGATGCTGTAGACTATCTTAGCACTGTTCCCATAGGTGGGGTCATCTGCATCTGTGGCTGTCACCTGGGTTACATAAGTCCCTGCAAAATACATACACAGCAAACATAACAGTTACTTAAACTATTTGGAGCATTGAAAACTGAAGTAATTAAGTTAAAAAGCATTTTTATATAAATGTGTAAATAAATGCCTGAATCACAATAGCTTCGCAGAAGCTATTGTGATTGTAAATGTGTAAATGTCACAAATGATTGTGACATTTACATAGTTTGTGTGAAAAACAAGGACAAGTGTTTTTGTCCATTCTGTGTCCTGGAGGCGATTTAAGAGATTAGGGGGTAACTGTTAAATAAACTCCAAGTAATCAACCAGCAGATGGGCCAGTGGGCTGAGATTGCCCAAAATACACGTCAAAAACCAGTCTACTGTGCTGAAGAACATCCCAACTGACATATCCTGGCATTCAGAATAACAGGACATACTGCAAGACTTGATAATGTGGCCAGACGGGAAGCAGTTAGCTGGCAAGCTGAGAAGGTGTGATCGATATCTGGAAGAAACTGTTTGTTCTGCTCTCACATCCTGAGATTATTAACCTCAGGAAACCTGTTTGGAAAATAGGTTTTCAGAGCTGATCTCGGTCTACCCACTGTCTTATTGAACCACAACCCACACTATGACCTCCAGGGTATAGTGAAGGTATACTGGTACCTGTCTCACCTCCAGGGTATAGTGAAGGTATACTGGTACCTGTCTCACCTCCAGGGTATGGTGAAGGTATACCAGTACCTGTCTCACCTCCAGGGTAAAGTGAAGGTATAACAGTACCTGTCTAACCTCCAGAGTAAAGTGAAAGTATACCAGTACCTGTCTAACCTCCAGGGTAAAGTGAATCTATTGGTGTTTTATTGAATGTTTTACCTGCAGGAGACATCTCAGGGACGCTGGCTGTATAGGGGCCCTCAAGGAACCGGGGCTCATTGTCGTTAATGTCCTGGACCTTGATGATAAACTCTGACTCCGGCTCCAATGGTCTGCAATTAATTAAACGATTAATCAAACTGTCATATCTTGTTTTCTCAGCCAACCATGAATTTATCAATAAACCCTCATTTGCACTCAAAAAAACACACAAAGGGCTTTTCAGAGAACTTGTCCTGCACGGTTTGCGAGTTCTGGGTATCCAGATTCTGTTCTGACCTGCCAGAGAACAGGTCCACAGCCTGGGCTCGGAGAGTGTAGTAGGACTTCTCCTCCCGGTCCAGACCCACCAGAGCGTGGATGTCTCCTGTGGTCTGGTCTATGGTGAAGATAGAGCCAGCTCCCTCTCCTGACAGGGTGTACTTCACCTCACTGTCACCCCTGTCCAGGTCAGTGTGGAGCTGAGGAAGAACGCAGGGTTGGTCAAGAGTGGGCCAGTCAAGACAATCATATGTCACGAGTGCATGGATATCCAGTATTGACTGATTTGGTTGGTTAGTGTACAAAACATAACATACCTATTACTGTAAGTGCAATTGACAAATGTGTCAACTGTATGATCAGTTTGTACTGTACAGACCAGTCCTATGAAGTATTTTGGAAAAAACTGAAAGGCAGGTTTGAAGCAGCTCTTACCTTTGAACCCATGCATCGCAGGTTCAAAATAAGCCTTTTTATAACCCTAACTGTCTGTGGGTCGTGTCTCAACATAATGCTATCTTCCCAATTAAAATGGGAAATGGACTGACAAACATGAGCTGTTTCATAATACAGAAAATACAAAATATATGTAAGAGTTTAGTTTTTTGTTTAGCACAGACACTGGATAAAAATAATAACATTGTTATATTATTATTAAGAAGTTTAGGAGGCAAGTCATGCAGTAAACATTTGAATGATAATATGTAGGCAGTTTGTTCTGCCACTGTTATGCAATACAACAAAGCTTTACAGCTTTGTGTCGGGGAAGCATTTGTCCATCTTAGTTATGCAAGGATACACAGACTAGTAATAAAAAATATACATGTACGTCATGCACTAAATTGAGCACAGTTTGCTTGTCAATATTTTATTCAACATCTAGATGCCACTCTTCCATGTCCTTGTGTATTTCGGTAGATTCACTGTGAATAATACTCTTTAGCAGAATTTACTGTAACATAAACATAATCTGACTGAGGTCATGAAGCGTCTACTGAGCTGGACAGAGATTTAGGGTTTAATTACATCATTTGATTTCCCTGTACATAACCCCTGATACGTAGAAGCCTGTAAGACAGATTCAGTTGTATTTTGGCAAAAGAAAAATAATTATTAAATGAAAGAATTAATACCAAAAGTTTTTGTTACCATGCTATTATGGGTTAGAATGTTTCTAGTGACACTGTTGTTCACAGAAAATATGTTGGGAATCAAAACCCTTTTCCAGAGTCACTAGGAACACATTTTACTGTACTGTACCACACTGTAGGGCCCTGTACCACACAGTTAATTAAGAAGGAAATGACAGTATCAGCTATCTGTGGCTTATCACATGAAGAGATTCATTACTTAGGATGGGTGGCAGGGGTCAGGTATTAACTTCCTGGTAATCCATTAACCACAACATAAACCAGCCACAGCACAAATAACATCATAGAGACTTATACCATAAAAACCCTTTTAGGAGATTAATGGTTTATTTGTCTACAGTAAAATGCCAGTGAAGAAAATTTAATTTAATCGGATAGAGAAATATACTGTATAACATCTTATATCGCGTCTGAGATTGTTTGCCAGGTCATTCACCTCACATGTTAACCATTTGACAATAGGGTTTAGTCAAAGGTGTCTATGTGCATACTGAATGTGAGTGTGTTTGTGTGTGTGTGTGTGTGTGTGTGTGTTTATGTGTATGTGAAAGAGAGTGAGAGAAAAGAGAGTGTGCAACTCAAACATTACTTATGATCTGAGAACTGTCAAGAATTTGGGGAAATAAATTAAATAATTATAAAAAGATAATCTGGCATCATGTCATGCAGACTCTCTCCCCCAGGACACTCAAATGTGTCTGTAAAGGTCATAGACACAGCTAATGGGGCCAGCATGATGATCCATTCTCTCTAAAGGGCATGAAAAGTGTGCTTTCTTCTGGACCTGATTGAAACAAATGACGACAGGTACAGTAGGTGATGCATTATTACAACATTCACAGTAGAGGCTGTGCAGAGACAATGTTAAAGTTCACGCTCTCCTTCCTGACTCAGAGCCAGATATGATGCTGCAGGAGCTGGACTTCAATTTTTTGGCAAAATTGAGTCATACTTTGCAACATTCCAATCTACCCTGGCCTGTTGTCTTTGCAGTCTATCCTTTCAAAGTGCACATCATTAATTATAGGCCGGAAGTTTCAGTCTGGACAATTATTGTTTGTGTGAATCCAGAATGTTGTAGAGACAGTGTTTGACTGGAGAATAGTAGTGACTATTAATGGACATGGCAACTCCCCATAGATGCTGAATTATTTTTCTTGTGGTGGTAAGCAGAGTTAAATTGTTGCTGTGTGACTCTCACAGCAGTCCATCTGGGTCTTCAGACAGTACATTTCCAAATTAATAATTCATGGTGCAAGCCAAATAGAGCATTCATGTGTGGCTATTGAGTCATGGTGCAGTGAATATTTCTTCTCCAAATGTTGTTGTTAAGGTGTGCAAGGTCATGGAAGAGAAAATGCAGTTGGCTTGAAAGTAGTCTCATCCAATTCACTGGGATGTCGGGCTTTCGTTCTGTTCTCTGCTGTCCCTTCATGTTTCATTGATTTAGTCACTTCAAGATCTGACGGTATCGTAACTTTTGGTAAAGATTTTCACCACATTAAGTCTCCCCTGCTGAACTATGCCAACAGTTTATAAAGTCCAAAATCTTACAGTTTCTCTATGGTTTTAACTTGATCCCAAAGAGAAGGTTTTAGTTTATCAGATAGTAGTTAACAGTAAAGAATAAAAGTTGACAGCACCAAAGGTTGAAACCATGATAACATAACTAATAATAACAACAATTATGTTAAAATCAAAACAAATAACCTTGAAAGCTGTGCATAAATAATCTCCTTATGCTTGCCATTGCAATTGATACCACTATACTACGACTGATACTGTTACAGCTAATGGCCGAGCTTGCTGCAGACCGACTAGCTTGCAAGCTAACAGTCAGTTGGCTCTGAGAGGGATTCCATGACCTAAGGTCACAGTCCTTGGTGCCAGATTTCTCTCTGTGTTGGCTTTTCCAAACCTCCACCCCCCACCATCCACCAAGTGATAATCAAGGCCTGATCCTTCGCACTCCCTGCATTAGTAACAGCAGATTAATCAGTAGCTACTCTATGGGCAAGGTTCCATCCTGGCACTTCTCCTCTTTTGAAAAATGTCTCCTCTTTTTCTCCTTCTCCTCTCTTTTGTCTCTTTTTCTTTCTTTTTTCCTATTTTCCTTTCTCTCCCTCTCTCCCTCTCTCTCTCTTTGCCCCTCTCTCACTCCCTTTCTCTCTCTCTCTCCCTCTCTCTCTCTTTGCCCCTCTCTCACTCCCTTTCTCTCTCTCTCCCTCTCTCTCTCTTTGCCCCTCTCTCACTCCCTTTCTCTCTCTCCCTCCCTCTCTCTCTCTTTGCCCCTCTCTCACTCCCTTTCCCCATCTCTCTCACTCTCTCTGAATCACAGGGTATTAGCATTGCCCAGCCAAAGTATCTGTCAATGTGTTTATGGGAGGTGAGCGTCCCTCATCTCTCTGCCAACGGCAGACATCTGCCATGAGTATGGCTCACAACCAGTGATTGACTTGGCACCATCAGGGAAACGGTCACACAGACCAGCCAGCCTCTCTCACAGTGAGACCTTGTGAATGCTGATTATGAGCTTTCTGACACCTTTTCCTCATCTCCTTCAATGGTGATGCAGTGAATCAGAAAGAACGATCCCACCTAGGTCCCTGTAGAGCAGCAAAGTGTTGCGTCAGGTGTAGAAATGTATTTTTCATTGCTCCGTCGGAAGTCATTCTGCAGCAGACTTTACCTTTGATGCCACAATCACTGCAATTGCCTTCTTTCAATGATTAATTCATTACTGAAAACACCAATTCATTCTTGAAACAGCCAATAGAGAATTTATACAAAGCAGAGACCATTTGAAGTCCTCCTCAAGGTGACCTCTGACCCTAAGCTGTGATCAATAGACTGAGGAAGAAGTCAAAGAAAGGTTGTTTTCATTTGTTAAAGGATGGACTCCTCACCAGGCTTTCTTTTATGCATACTCCTTTAGTACCTAACCCAAGAATGGGCTGTAGATGTTGGTTTACACTGCACCTTTTCTGACTGTAAAATTGTAATTGCATGGCTTTTGGATCAATCCATCCCCTCTGCTAACTTTGCCTTTTGGCCCCTTCTTCAGTACATCTTCCAAACATTCTAAAGCTATGTCATTTTAAATAGCATGGAAGCTCTACAGAACGTCTTACCTTGCCAATGTACTGTGGTTCAGAGCCCATGTATTCCTCCAGGACAAAGAACTGGTTCCACACCCATCCTCTCTTCACCCTCTGAACCCCCGAGCCCTTATGCATCCTCCATCCTGCCCTACCTCTAAGTCCAGCCCCGCCTCTGTGTCTGAGTGCTGCCTGCCCCAGACGGTCCCCGCCCATTCTACTCTGGGACTGGAGGGCGGGCAGGACTCCCTGGTCGAGGAGAAAGCAGAAGAGCAGCAGCAGGCGGCTCCTCGGGAGCATTGGGGAGGAGGGTCTGTACAGAGGTTGGATGGATGGGTCTGTGGTGAACTCCAGGAGAACCCTGAATGTTTCGACCGCGGGAGCCGTTCTCAGATCAGTCTTTCAATGGGAACAAGCAGGTCCCAGAGGGATACGGCTCGTCCTGTAAGATCCCGTGTTTATTCTGTTGAACAGCCCTCATCAGGGGGTATCCCAGATATCTGGGAACTCCCAGTGATATGAAAGAGGTCTTGAGTTGTAGACAGAAGATCCGGCTTGCTGAAGATCCCAAAAAGATAGTTGGTTGTAGCTCCAAAAAGCCTGTATGATCTGAGCAGCTGGGCAGGTATGGAAAGGTTGGTTCTGAGGCAGGAGACTGTCCAGTACGTAGTTGGCATCTGGACTGGATGAAGATCTGGACTGGATGACTTTTCTCAGTCACTCATCTCCTCCCCCCTCCTTCACCTGATGGATAGTTGGAAAAATAGAGTTACTATACAGTACATAGCTATTTAGGTATGCCTATTTTACAAAAACACACTATTTAGTTATACCACAAAAACAACACAGCACCAACACAGCACAATTTACTGCCTTTTCACCCTGTGACAGAAGTTGTGTAACCGTTGGATTCTCAAGTTTCCCAATCTTTACGGATCACCAAGAATCATCCTTTCCACATCCATACCCTCCAGATTTCAAAGTTCGAATCTAGCTCATAATGCACTTCCTATGTCTGTCCAGCCAGCCTTGACAGAGGCTCACAGGGAGGATTTCACAGAGCATGGTTCTGAGGAGAGGAGACGAGGGGGGCGTGCTTCTCCAGGCTTCCAGGAGCTCACCATGCCTTGGGGTGGGAGGTAACCACAGCACTGGCTCATTTATTAGTGAAGCGGCAGAGTCCGAATCACAGGGAAGATCAGGACTTCATGAATAAAACAGATACCTAAAGATATAGGAAGTGATTTACAGTAAAGTCAAGCTTTTTGGGGGGCACGAAACCAGCACTGTAGAATGGTAACAGAACCAAGTTAACTGTCTAAATTGAGTGTTACACATGGCAGTAATTTGGTTCTAACTACCCCATCGTAAGCCATGAAGTGTTGTCTGTGTTGCCCTGTGGGAGACCACGGGTTACTGGCCCACAGGTTCCATCTGTTCAGTGAAGAGACGGATGATGAATGTGTACAGCCACTCATCCAGCCCCAGCGCCCCTCATCCCATCATCCGTCTTTACTTCTACCCCCCCCCCCACACACACACACACACCAAATCTGCTTCTACCAACACGTTTATTTTTAGCATCAGGTTAACACACGTCTATGCAGGCACACAAACACTCCCAGACACTTGTGCGCTGTTCTGTTTGTCTTGTGTCTGCATTGCCCCTGGGTCTGAGTGCGCGGTGTACTGATACTGCATGCTGAGATGTGATTAGGGCAAATTATGGGGTTGAAGGATTATTGTGCATCCGTGTCTGTGTTCTCTGAGGGCTAGCTGGCAACCTTGTTGCCCTCAACAGTGCCACCCAAGCTCCAGGCAAACAGCAGTACTATAGAAGGTGGCCCATTGACTGGCCTGGCAGTTCGACCCATATCGATGTTGGATTACCCAATGAGTTTTTCTTTCTCTATTTTTAGGCAGATATAGAAATATTCAGTGGAATAAATGCCATAGAATATGTTATTGCCTTTTCAGTGTTTTTTCACCTCTCGTCTCTGCTGTTGCACATGCTAATGTGCAAGGTGTCTGACTTCATAGGAGGAGGCTGATGTTAACTGCCAACTGTCAACATTTTTCAAGATGGAAACCTTGTAAACATCTGTGAAACAAAGACAAGTTCTATGAAATAATTGGCAGGTGTTTTAATGATTTTCAAAGGGGATGCAGGGGATGCATTGTGTGTAAAGAGTGCTAAAGAATAGCAAATTGTTTGTGTGTACTTGTTCGTATATATGCATGTGTGTGCATGCATACTGTATGTGAAAGTTGACTGACAAAATATGGAAAACAAGTGTTCACTCTCCTGCTCACCACTCACATCTTGCATAAACATGTGATTTGTCAACCACTTCTAAACCACAAAAATCACTCTTAAAGTCTCCCACAACGTCACTGAGTTATGACCAAGGAAGCAGAACATTGATTGAGAAAATACTCACATACGGTCTGTGGCAAATCCCTTAAAACACTGTGGTCATCAATCTCCCTGTGACGTAGAACACCGTGTCCCAGCTAAGGCAGATCGTGGTGAGATATCCAGTGCAAAAATATTTCTCAACCATCTATCTGACATCTATATGACTTGGAAGTATATCCAAGCATATCTCCAGCTTCTTCGGACTGTGCTGACACAGTGTGTTAAAGTAATTCCCAGGCTGGACATGTGGATAAAACAAATCATCCACATAGCCAACACTTGCGGTGAGTCACCCCTCCTCTCCCCGAGTCCCAAACTGACCTGGAATCAAAATCTACGATCTGGATCCACCTGATCTTAATCATATTATTAGCACGCTAGATCACTGTATGTGCCAGGTAAGACAGCCTATGCACAAGACAATGGTCCGGTACTGAACTGGTAGACATTATCATATGTGCAGCAACCACTCATGCCATAATGTTGAGAGTTAAACTATTGCCCAAGGATTAAGCTGCCTCTTATCATATGGAACACATCTTTCTCCCATGTCCGAGTGACATGTTATGTTATTGTATTTCTATATGAGAATTATGGCAGATTGTGATGCTCTACACAGGGAGATAAAAGCATGGAGCTGGAGGACTGTATGTGAGCGCACAGTCTATTCCTTCTTCATGGAAGCCCATTTCATCCCTCTCAATCTAATCTGACTTTGGTTGTAGGAGAGCAGTGTGCCAAACCGCATGTTCTCATGGCAAAAGCAATAAGATTACCCTTTAATCTCGTGTGGCTACTACATATGCACTGTACGACTTCATTTGGCTGAGAATAGTTGACGGATATTACAGGACATGCTGGCTAGTGACACATCATCACCCAGAACACTTATCATGTGTTCACTCACATTTCATTCCCAATTTCAATGACTTTCACGTAGGCAAACGTAAAAACCTTACAAAACCTTACTAAAATGATACATTTTTGTAATGAATAAAGAAATAATCATCAGACATTATTAATATTTTTGTCATGGTCAAAATCACAATGAATTGTAATTGAATATTACTCAAGTTAACTCAACAACATTGACAGATCCATTCCTATGTTAACAGACAGTAAAGAAGCATGCATTAGTAATGGACAGTAACACATACCTGGACTGATCCACCCAGCTTAAAGCCGATGCTGATGTTGTTGTCATGACCAGATTAATCTAAACATATGAGGGCAAAAGCTATGCAGCTCCCCACTGAGCAAAGAACACACTTGCAGCCCCGTAAACACATTCTCTCTCTCTCCTTCTCTCCTCTTTCCTCTCTCCTGCTTCCACTCTCTCCCACTTCAGTGTCCCTCCTTACCCTCCCTCTCTCTCTATGAGTCCTCCCTCCTCCCTTCTGTATCTCTCTCTCCCTCCTCCCTGCGGATCTCTCATTCGCACTCTCTCTCTCTCTGCTCTCTCTCGCTGGCGCACTCTCTCGCTTTATGCCCCCCTCCCTCTGCCCCCACTTCTCTCTTTCCTTTCCCTCTTTCTTCCCTTCTTTGCCCTCCAAGAGTTTAGACAGAGAGAGAGCAGCAGCAGTAGACTGCCTTACTTGCAGCAGTGTCTTTAAAGCGAGTGCAGCTCTCTGATGTCTCTCCAACTCTCCCCCATATGCTGATGCACAGTAGTGGAGGTGGGTGTCAGACAATCCCCTAAGGTCCTCATGAAGGCAGTGCATGCAAACACACACGCGCAAACAACATAACACATGCACTCCAATGTAACACACACTCGGCAAATCCTCGACAAGCAACCAGTGCAGCCATTGGCTGCTAAAATGCAATCAGACTGGTTCTTTTGGTCGTCAAAAGGAAAGGTTATCCAATTTTGGTAAATTCTAAATTATTTTGAAGTTCATGCAATTCAATGTGTGTGTGTGTTTCTTTAAGTATAGGAGGCCACAGGCTCATTATGAAGAGTGTATGAAGCCTAGGGAGAATGATAGATTAGCGGAGCTCTCACATGTGTGCACTTCATCTAATTCCTAATAGAAAATGTTCGGGCTCTTGCATTTTTGATAGCTTCTGATGGATGAATGTCCTTCGTTACGAGGCTGACCTATTTAGCAATACGAATGTTCCTTACTTCTCTTCCAGTCTGCCTCTTTCACTCTTGGTTTTTCTACAGAGAGTGGACAGTCCACTTTTTGGAGAGTTCTGACCAGGATGATCGAATGGTTTCATCCCAAGTATCTGGTTCTAGCACCGTGAACCTTTTGTCTCAGGGTGTAGGAGTGAGGTCACATGTCAGACATGCCCCGTGTCCCGTGTCACTGTGAGAACCATCTGGTGTGTTCAATATCTAGGATTGGACACCGAAAATGAATACAAACACACAATTAATTTAGCACATCATTGTTATTGTTTATCCGTCATGTCATGGTATTTGTCTCTTTTAAATCTATTTTGAATCACTGATCCAAATAAAACACCCTGTTCCCAAACAGTCTTGAACACTGTAGCTATGTCCAGTAGCACAGTGTCTCTCATCATGTTCATCATGGTCTGTTTCATGTATTATAGCTGATGTAAAATCCCCCCCCCACACCTTCACCACACCCATCTGAAGCATTAGTGGAATATCCTGCTACAGGATCTTCGTCATAGAAACCAAATTAAAAGCTCCCAGTACTGTAGCTAAGCCACAAAACCAGCACGCTATCCTGCTAAAGTCAGACACTTTATCTGTTTGCCTTTTCTCTGAACTTGGTCTTCATTTTATTGTATGTTCTTGTCAACGTGTGCCTGTGTGTAGGTATGTGCGTGTGTGCATGTGTATATTTGTGTGTGTGTCCTTGATCAACCACGCACAGATGGCATGGCGTGCCCCCTCAGAGACAAGACTTAATCCTCCTAACACATGGTGGGATGAGTGTGTGTGTGTGTGTGTGTGTGTGTGTGGGTGTGTGTGTGTGTGTGTGTGAGATGTTACAGGAGTGCTCTGACACATTGGCCCCCCCACACCCCTGAAAGATCTCTTCAATTCATTTATTCACATTTGTTATGAATGATGGTTTAAATATAGAATATACAGGTGGTCCGGTTAAATTAGACAGGATGCTTACTGGGTGGAAAATATTCTTTAATCTATCAGTATGTCAGTTTGCAGCAGCTCTTTATCTTTCTTTTTTAATTGGCATTCTTTTTTTTAAAAAAAACCCTCCCCCCCATATGTCCAGTGTATTGGCAATCATGTCTAAGTCCGGCTCAGCACTTATCAGTGGCCTCTTCCTGCTCGCTATCTAAGCCTAGCTGTCACTACCGTATATTTGAGTCAACTAAAGGTGTCCCAACAAACAGAGTTGATTGGCCCCAGGTTGATGTTGATTGGCCCCAGAATTACGTTGAAGGATTTGAACTTCTGGGAAACATGCTTAGTACCCAACTGAATAATAAAAACTTCTTATGTTCCCTAACTGTTACAGATTTGCACGTTATTGTGACAGATGCCATGGTGGTCATGACGCAGATAATCCACCACAGGACAGAACACAACACTTTATAATACAACCCCAATTCTGACTGTTGGGCTTTAGAAACAGCCTAAGAGTGTATTTGAGGGTTTATGTGTCTGTGTGTGTGGGTCTGTGTGTGTTAGTCAGCATCTGCATGCTGTGCGTATACTTGTATCGTGTGTGTTTGTCTATGTGTGTGCGTGTGTATGTGTGTACCCGTGGTTGTGTCGGTATGTTCGTGTGTGTGCTCTTGTGTGTTCCGTCTTCCATTTCCTTGGAGGTTCACTATTCTTCTTGTTCTCTACCTTCGTTCTATGTTTTTCATCTTCCCCTTGACCTGGGTGGGCTTCCCTCTGCTTCCAGCTCTGAGAACAGATCGATAGAGCCTCTCCCTTGGTATTGTGAAGTGCTGCCTGGGGGTTGTACCACAGAAACACACTTCCTTTTCATGAACCATTCATGGTGCGTGGCCACTGGTTGTTAAAAAAGTGTTCCCTTCACGATGCGAGAAAGCAAACTCGCTTTTGTTTGTTTTGAAGTGCAAAATCGGATCATAGAGGTTCGAGAAATGCAATTTGGTGCCTGTGCACATGTGTGTGTGTGAATAGTTTTGTGCGTGTCCAGTTTGTGTGTGTTAAACCTGACTGGTGTGTGTGAGCAGGCCAGATGGTGTGGAGGTCTTTCGGAGGCGTGTCCCATCCAGGCCCCAGGTCAGGGGGAGTTAACTGATTCCTGGAGGGGGGAGGGGATTTGGACTGACCTGCTTCTGTTGGACACACAGAAGCAGTTCTCTCCTGGAAAAACACGATCGCAAAAAGAGACCAGGCCAAAATGTCCCCTGACAAAGGACAAAAGACTAACAACGACAATGTAGAACCGACATATATACTGTGCACATACTAAGGATAAGTTCCTGTCATTCAAATGTGTTTGTGGTCCAAATTTTTTCCATGTATGAATGTTCTATTTAGACACCTGTACCTGTGAAGCAACAAGACAGTACAAGTGTCACAATTCGCCTCAAGCATCTCTCTGGCCAGCTGTTTTCTTGAAAATCGGCTTTCAGTAAACGGCATAAAGCTTGATGCTTCACAGCATTCACCCATAGATTGAGTTCTGTCTCATATCTAATCTCTTATTTGCGTGAAGTAGAAAGACAACGTCTATTCTGGTTGGTTGTTATTTGAAGACACAACTCTAAGTAATAGTTGAAAGCTTGTGTCCACCTGGAATTGAACATATCTGAGAAGAGAATTGAGTAATAGATGAACCAGAGACTTACAGCTCTACTGTGGGTCCTGCATTATGCAGCAGGTAAATACGTGTTGAGAACAGAACAGGTCTATGGTCCACCCATCCTCTATACATAACCCCCTGCTGGAGGCTGGCCTCAGAATAGGTACCGCTGAGTAGAAGAGCGTATTAAATGTGTTTAGGCTCATTACTCCTGCTGTGGAGATGTGATGTAAATAAAGTAGACAGTGATTTAACAGAGAACAATCTGACATCATTAGGTTTGTTTGTTTTTTCGTTTAGATTTTGTTGGCAGTTGAGCTCACTGAGCAACTGCAGATTCCTATTATGAAGTAATGATTGTGACAACAGCACACTGTTGTCCCCTGGGGGAGATGGTAATACTAGACTACAGCTCTGTCTAAACTCCATTAACCCAGAAAAGGATGGAGAAGATCATTACCAGACCAGTGATGGAAGAGAGACACCTTGGAGACGTTTCATGAGGTACTTCATCCAGATACACACCTGTAGTATAAAAAAGGAGTTGACTGTACTTATTAGATGCTACGAATACTACCAGATGCCACTAATTCAAAACACAATTCCCACCATCAAGTACTATTATCATCACAATCAAGACATGTCTAAACAACCTCTGCTGGGGTGGATGGAGCCCATTCTCTGAGGGTGTCCTGCAGTGAAGGCAGTAAGACTGTGCTGCCGGGTGTGGGCTGCCAACTCAGACCACGGTTGTCCCCAGCTAACTCAGATGAGGACCACCTCACAGCCGCCGCTGGCAAAGTCAACTACAACACACCAGCTGGACACACAGTGGACAGGAACACGCACTAACAAGGTATCTAATCCAACATGACAGCCACTAATAAAGAGTTTTCAAAAACAAAGTATTATTCAAATGTATATGTATCTATCCATAACAAAACATAAAATGTATGACACTTTATTATAGAACGGTGATATTAACAATAATTCCAGCCATCATTGAGGTAAATGCCCATATATTAAGAGGCATTTAAAAATCCATATCTACTTTAAATCATAGTAGGCAGCACTGTATACTGTAAAAAGCCCCAAAATTGTGAACTGTTTGGAATGAATCTAGCTTGGTTTTCTGCCTCAGTGTGTTCGACCACTGCTGGTTGCTAGCCACCTCTGTACTGTACTTGTACATTTTGTTAGGTTATTCTGAATACGAATACCATACAGCACAATCCCTAACATGACAGAATTAGCGACAAACAACTGATTATCTGTGAGTTTCTCTCCATCTCTTTCTCTTCCTTTATCTCTATGCTATTTTTCTTGCTCCCAAACTCTCTCTTCTCAAGATAGTCTAATAAAAGAATTTTGGAATAGTTTTTCTAGCAGTCAAATGAATTGAAACATTCCTTTAGACATTATTCAACCAGCAAATTGCCTTCATACATTCCAGTTTCTACTTACTTCGAAGACCAAAATAAACTTTTCTTCCACAAACACCCAATTAAAGCCTTCATATATTTTACCTCAGCCCTTTAACAAGATCCTTAGGGTATACGCCAAAAAGCCTGTCAACTAGCGGTGCCACTGTCTCTACTGGATAAAATGCATGGACAGGCTTGTTTATTTATTTATGTGGAGGTTTTTGAGTGGACTACCCAGTAGAACACAACAAACTAGAAGAACAAACCATAACCACAGCCAGAACTAGAAACAAACAGCACAGAATCATTTCAGCAGGACCCACTGCATCACAACCCTGAGGTGGCTCCATTGGGCCCATCTGGCAGTGCGTGGGTGATGTGTTTTCACATGAAATGGTTCTGATTCTATTTGTTTACTTATAGAGCTTTTGTCAGAATCCTAACCTGGGTTTCTGTTGCCAGCTGACTGTGTGAGGCACTGGCTGGTGTCTGAGTCGAACAGGACGTGAATGTTAGAACGATGTCACTATCAAGCGTGCTGAGCAGGGCTTCATCAACAGTCAGCCTCCCTTCTCTCTGTCTGCTGCTGATCCCAGGACTCTCTCTCTCTCTCTCTCTCTCGCTCTCTCTCTCTCTCTCTCTCTATTTCTCCCTCTCTCTTTCTTCTCTCTTTCTCCATCTCTCTCATTTACTGTAACATTTAACACGACTGGAGTGATGAGGTACGTGTCTTCAAAAGCAAAAGTTGACAATTAAAAACACAGGTAGTTGTTTAAAAAATTCTCTCCTTGAAGGTTTTTTTACATCATCAATGCTGAAAAGATTATATTTAGACCTGGGGTCACTAAATGACCCAATCCTGCTTGTTTTCCTAATTGTATTTTTTTTATAAATGCTGGGATCTCTCCACCATCCACAGGAGATTCTACTTTGTTCCTGTCTGAGTTATCGTCTGCTGAGAGATTTTGACAAGGTTTGGCTATGAAACCTTCTGGATACAGGGGTACATGTGAATATTTCCAGCCTGGTCATTAATTATTCAAGCATAGATGTGGTCCAACTGTCTACTCCGTAGAACCTAACCGCTAGCTGTGTTTGAAAGCTATGTTGTAGAGCCTTGAACCACTCCTTACACTATTATTTTGGTCTTCAAGTCCTGCAGGATTCTAATAGTTCCAGTGTGACCTTCCCCTGCCATCTGGTGTCCCAGTGCTAGTCTGGCTGGGGCCCCTCATTAATCAGCCAGGATGCTGTTGTGAATTGGTTCTCATCGGAAGCTAATGGGGAAGAATTCTCACACACACACTCACACATACACACACACACATAAACACACACTGTACGTATCAGGTACATGTTCACACTACCCAGATAGATTACTCTAATGAACTACTGAACATCAGTAAACATGCTCAATAGAGCCAACCATTATTTGGTGTGTGTTGAAACAGTAAAAACTACAAAGTTGTTGAAAACATGGAGCCAAATAACACATATCATTTCTGACATAATTTTGTTGTATTATATGACAGGTCACACAGATTGCACAAGAGCAATTTACTGTAATCTCTTGATGCAATGTGACCAAACGTTTGGCCATCCAAGGTAGCAGTTCTGTATCCTACAGAGGTTGGAATCAAAGACTACCATCGAGATTATAAGACTGACATTCCAACAGCTCTCTATAAAGGGACAAAGAGAATGTCATCTGTGAAAACCCAATGCAGCCTGCCCCCCCCCCCCCCCCCCCCACACACACACACGCACACACACACCCACACACACACACACACACACACACACACACACCTTGGGGGTCCGTTTGCTTCCCTATAACATAATTGCCAAAGGGCAGTAGATCTGCCAGCGGACAAGGTGTGACATTGTATGACAATATATGATGGTAACACCTTTAGTATCTTCACTGAGGCATGACAATAACCTTTAGCATGATCGCCCAGATTACGTATTACTCTTTTAGACACACTGTCATCTCTGTGCAGTCTGGTCATTAGTCTTCTGTGGGTACTGTCCTCCCAACATCTTATCTTTGTGGCACAGATAACTGACATTGAACACAGCAAAAAGTGAGGACCTCAAATATATCTTTGTGGTGTCTATTTTGGGTTATCGAGTGAAACTTGCGCATAATGTAGGTTGTTGATTTTGAAGTTTCTGAAGCTGAAACATCTCTTGTAGGAATACAGGGAGCGATTCCGATTTTTTCAGTAAAATAAATTCAGTCAGGGAGAATATTTTCAGTACCAAGGTACATATTGCAAAGACTAAGGAAGCACTCTCAGATACCACAACATCTTTTTTTGATGTCACTCTGCTTTCTAGTGGTCAGAATCAGCAGCACCAACAGAAAGAGACATAGTTCCTAACCGAGACCAGCGAACTTACATTGGCACACCACCAGACCGTGATGTCATGAAACTACCACTAGATGGAAGCCTAGACATGGCCTACATTCTCTCCATCACCCACTAGAAAGTACTAATGACTGCCTCCGCCTGAACTGACAGTGTTTGTGGTGCAGGTGGTGCTGGTGTGACAGAGGGACTTCTGAATCATGCTCATTGTGTGTCCCCATGAAATCATGAACATACCTTCTGGGAAGGAAGGTTAGCATGGTGTGCACATTCAGAACTACTTGGCGACATTAAAAAATACCCCTGGATGAAATTCCACTTCTGGTTATTAGCACAATGTGACAGTGCCATCCTTTACCTTTACGAGATGCTTCCTTACAGGTAAATCATCTGGAATCAACTTAAAGAGCCTATTAATGATTCCAATGTGCCTCTAAGTCTCAAATATAGCAGTGGTGATGTTCCTATTCATCTCATGTTTAAGTACCAGGAGAAGAGATGGTGATAGATGAAGACATCTGTCTCATTACTGAGCAAATTACTCTGCTAACGATCCTCCTCAGTCACAGGCTAAAGTGTGACTGATGAGTAGATGCTATCTATGTGTGTGGGAAGATCTACATTCATATGGCAGAACCCGAATGTCTATACAACAAAATGTTGGGCCTGAGAGAATGGCCAATCACGTAGACGATGACACACGATGAAAGCACTTTGAGCTGCAATTCTTGTATGAAAAGTGCTATATAAGTCTTACTTACTTACTTACTTACTTACTTACTTACTGTAGGCTTGCTGTTTCATCTTCAGTCAGTCTTTGTTGCAACTTTTCTGCATCTGAGCACAAGGAACAACGTCTCCAACGGAAAGTAATAAAATCTGACACACAAAGTCAGAAGTTAACATGTATAGAAATAGCCAAGGAAGTGAGCTGAGTAAGGGAACGCATTATTTTATTTTCATTCATTTTGTGGTCGTCTTTGATGTAGTATATGAGCAGGATCAAAGACCAGATCAATACCACTGTCTGCGGGCAGGGATGGGCAGACATGTCTGTCTTACTGCTTTATTATGTTTCACACTATCAAGACTCTGTCCACTGTTATTCATTTCTCTGTAGAGTGGTGAACCCTTCTTGTAGGATTTACGACAGTGCTTTCTGTTATCATATTGCCGGGTTCTTGTTATCCAGCGGTCTTGCTGAAATAGCGTAAGTCAGCCCTTTAGGACATTTTTTGTCTCGCCAGAGTGTCGGTTGTATGAGGTTTAGAACGTGTTTCCTTGCCCCTCGTTCCCTAAAAAGTACCGGTAGGCACATTCCACAGGGAACGCTACACACATTAAACAGCTGCAACAGATGGATTCTGGATGAAATGTTAATGCCTTTCATTTTTCTTATTTTTCATTTACTCTCCTTCTCTTTCTTCTCTCTCCCCTACTTTTTGTTCTCTCTTTCTAACATACAATTTGTATCTGTCTTTCTTTTGGCAGCTGTTAGTATATCACACAGGGAGTGTATTAGGGTAGATGGCACAGTGTGCATTTTTAGAACAATGGAGAAAATCCATGTATACTTTAATACAGATTTTAGTACAGATGATTTGAGTGTAAATTATATATTTCCAAAATAGTTTGCAACTATATTGTCACCATATCATTTAATAATCTGCATGGCATAAGAATTTGACTAGTGTTCCTGTTAAACAAGCTGACATGTGTCTGGGCCAATCTGAGCATGCCGCCCACATGCTGTACTTTAGCAGCAATGACAGGACAAACAGTATCCTCTGCCTGGACCAGGCAAAGCATTATGGGGACAGAGCAACCTGTGTTTCTTACTCATACTGTCAGCTACCTCCTTTCTTCTTTTTTCCTCTCTCCTCTTCTCCTCTCTTCTCTTCTCGTCTCTTCTCCTCTCCGACCCTCTCTTCTTCTCTTCTCCTCTGTTCTCTCCTCTCTCAGTTCCGCAGACCTCCCCTGAGGCCTGCCAGAGAGGAAGCACAAAGAGGAGGAGCTCTCAGGTGCTGTGTCAGAGTGGGGGATAGGGTGCTGAGGGCTTGCTGGTTGACTGATAGTGGGAGCAACATTTTTAGATTAAAAAGAGCCCACCAGTTGGTAAAAAATATATAGTAATACCCACCCTCCCCAACCTGCCAAATGCATAAAATAGCACCTCATCACAGCAAACTGTAATCATAAAAACCTGCTTATACAGTATTCCCACTCAATGTGTTGCAGTGTTAGTAACAGCTTTATTGCCCTATCAGCAGTTACAGGCAACAACTGTCACATTTGAATCGGCTGAGGAAAAAAAATCCTCCACAGGCTAAAAACAGACAATCTGTAGAGACACACATTTGGAGCATGTATAAAAAACAATTTCAGAAAACCTCAGAGGCTACGTCAGTTTGCACATCCCTGCTACTGTAGCAGCCCGGTGTTGTAGATGTGGTAGTTGTGTTGTGGTGCTTCCACACTGTCCAACTGTAGGGTGTCAGATGGCTGAGCGGTTAGGGAATCGGGCTATTACTCAGAAGGTTGCCGGTTCGATTCCCGGCCGTGCAAAATGACGTTGTGTCCTTGGGCAAGGCACTTCACCCTACTTGCCTCGGGGAGAATGTCCCTGTATTTCCTGTAAGTCGCTGTGGATAAGAGCGTCTGCTGAATGACTAAATGTAAATGTAAATATCCCTCTCGGACACCGAGGATGTTCTCTCGGCCTTCTGCTGGACCTCTGCTGACCGAGGCATCCATCCTACTCCATCACTGGGTGAATCAGACTTGATTGGAATGCTCTTGTAGGAACCTGAGAAAACACCAAAGAGCCCAGCTGCTAGCGCTTCCTGCTGTGGCATCATCAGGATTCCAATAGACCAATCAGGGCCCTGGTCCTTGACTTGGCCCTCCTGTGGCCCTGAAGAGCTCTTAACTCCTACACAGTTCCACACAGCAATGTGACAGGAAAAAATTGCTTTCAGTTAAGCTTTTAGTTAACATCACGAACATCAAATTACTTTGCAATGTGATAGCAATCGTAGGCCTTCTAGGTCTGCAATTGATAATTGAAGAATTACAATGTTAAATTGAAAGTGTTTGTTCAAGTTTTATATCAGATTTGAACAGCATTTGTATAAATCAAATGACTCACTTACATGCAGTAGAAATACAGTACAAACATGACTGTGGTAACATAAAGAGGAGCTTTGGTCTGGTCAGAAGAATGCAGAATTTGGTCAGAGAGAGGAGGGAAATTTGTAGTCAACACAGTGCTTTCTGATAAACAGCCTCCCATATTTTGTTTTGACAGTTCAATTTACTGCTGTTTCTCTTTCAGATTATAGCCTGCTTTATAAGATAGTCAAAAGGGCTGCTTATGAAGGATTGCCCTGCAGATTCCCCAAATAAATCACATTGGAAGAAGGGTCATTGAGCGATTCACTGTGAGACTGATACAGAGTATATATGGTGTCTGAAAGTGTTATGATAAATTTCTGCACCAGCAGATTGTTGGTGGGCATTGCAATACAATTGATTATCTTTACTTCCATGACAATGTATGTTTAGACCCTGTTGAAAATCCTGTCACAAACAAAAGGAAAAGAAGGAAAGTTATATTTGACATTATATACTGTACATAATGTTAACATTAAAAAATTACAAATTCATTTTATCCTGGATTTTTATAGGCAATATTACACGGATTGTTGAAAATGTAATAACCAGCCACTTGTACAATTTCTCTATTTCATGACTGATGCATGAAGGCACTGGCTTCAATGTCAGAGTTTATTGTTATTATTAAAACGGCCTGTGACTGACTGGGCTGTTGTGTCACTAGTTGTCTGGAAGCGGTCAACAGGTCCAGAGAAAGTGGAAATGAAAAGCTCCTCTTTTAAATGAAAGCATCACTTAAGAAAAATGGCAACTGAAGTAAGGTTTACTTTAGCCAATATTCTACTCTATGCTGTTCAGCTGAGGACATTTCACATTGGCAAGAGCAATGCCATGAAGCCAACAAGATTCGGTGTAGCTGCAGGTCATTGGCTCAAAGCCCTCAGTCCGGGCCAAGTTGTTCCACTAAATGAGGACATTCTTGTCCTTTATATTATCATACCAAGGTTAAATGACAAACTATTTCATTTCAGAGATTGAATGCATATTGAATATAAGGAAGCGAAAAAGATAATTGGTGGAATGGAGCAGAAATATATGAAGAGCAAATGGAAGCACAATTGGTGTTGAAATTAATTAGAAACAAAGAAACACAGTGCTCAAAATATAGCTCAGCACCGCCGCCCACAAGCAGAAAGGCTTTTGGACTCGCCTCTGACAAGCTTGTCGAAGCGAAGCATCATTTTAATCATTCAATCACGGACAGCGGCTGGTGTCAGGTGAAAAACAAGGGACTTAATAGATTCTTGAAGATGAGGAGCTGTCTGCCAGCTGTGGCCTACAGTAGCCATGGACGTGTGAGGCTTGAGATTGACAGGACTGGTATTGTTTACAGAGCGGACTAGCCGTGGGTGGCGTGTCAGATCTCATTCCTCTTGTCAAGGATGTGATCAGCCTGCTTTACCCATCGAGTGCAAGACAAGGCTGTCTGAAAGAGTCCAGAAAATTTGAGTTCGGTCCATTTGAGGCACCATGAATCATTCTCATTCCAGAGATGTTAATTATGTTAAAAGGTACTCAATTGATCTCTCACTGCAACATCTTTGCCAGTGGTGATCTTACAAAGATTAAACACTATGTACATGTCTCATCCAATGGTTCAGGTGCCTATCTTTTGTAATTTTGGTTGATACCGTTTCAATATATAATAACAACAAATGAATTATACAGTATGTGATTCTACCAAGAATGACAGAACTTCCAGGTCTCAGACTGAGTTTGACTACACAAGTGTTGTTTGCCATAAGACCTTGGCCTTGGGAAATGATGAAAGGCTTCAGTCCTCAGGTATACCTGATCATTATTCAAGTGTGGTGTAAGCACCATTGTAACATTTCACCTTCAGTCTCCATATGCATATGCAATGTCGCAATGCATTGGACATTGAGTAGAACTAGCCAATAGAGTACCCGGAGAAACCATATCAAATCAACATGGCCCCACATGCTGCTACAACTGTTACTCACCAGATCTTTGGATCAAATTCAACAGGTAGCTTTCATGTGAAAACAAAGAAGGGGGTGTGGATGTGTGTGGCACACATGTTGGAACCCCAGCGATAGGATTTGCACATCAGTACTGTCAGCCGGATGGCATCCTCGGAGAGAGAGAGAGCTGGCTGTTGGAATAGCACCAAGTTTCATCTGACAGCCATTTTTCTCCATGCTGTCTGGCAGGATTTGAGTTGTGTCAATCACGAGAGTAGAAGCGGTAGCATCTCTCATTCCACGGTGACTACTTTGTCGCTATAAAAAGCCGTTTCTTGTTCTCATATCACTTCAGTTCATTCGGTTGTTGTTGAGTTTTTAACAGGGTAGGTGGATGATGCCCTGTAACCTTGGTGATGTTGATATGGATGTTCAGACACTTGAGAAGATAAGATGCGAATTCCTTTTCCCCTGTTGTTAGTGAGATGCTGGGCCAGATCTCCACTCACACAGTGCTGTCCAGTCTTGTCCTGCAGCATGTCAATCAAACAGGCCTGTCCAGCAGGACCTGATATGTTTGCTGGTCTTTATTTGTATGTTATGACAGAGCTTCTCGAGCTTAGGAGATTTGTGTCCCAACAGGCAGAATAGTGTATTCGTACACCATGTACTGTAGTTAACTCCTGGGAACATTGTCTTGCCTTCAAAACTTGCAATATACATGAAATTTGAGTTTAGTTAAAAATGTAATTACAATTGTTTCACATCTACACACGAGACTATTTATTAAATTAATGCTCCTAAAACAGTTTGTTGTGTAGAGAAACACAAGTGCAAATAGGGTAAGAGATTAACTGTAAATCTATAAATTTAAGTTAGAGTCAAATAGAAGCACAAGCGCAACTGAGCATGGAGCTAATTACTATACTGTCGAAGAGTTTGTATCCAACTGTTTGAAAGTGAGAAGTTGGCCAGTGATAGTAACCAGGAAGTGCAGTATGAAGAGAGATCCAATAGCCATTAATAATTTCAGTGCAGGTCCAATGACAAGTTTTGATTCTAATTAAACCTCTTCTGGTCTATTTGAGCTTTTCACAACTCTTAATATTTCGGTCTTTGTCATACATTGTGTGATATGATACTATGCGTTTCTATAACTCTGCTATTGAAAACATGATGAGAGGAGTTTATGCCAGAGCGAGCCTGGCTGCTCCGTGCTGGGCTCCCATCAGCATGATCCCATTATCCTCCTCACCTTGTTACAAGCCATTGCCACCGCTGCTAATGCTGTCAAAGGCCCAAGGTTGAATACTGCAGTCAAATACACTATCCTTGAACAGCACCTTGGAACCAAACCATTATTTCCCATCATGCTGTGTAGGGGAATGGAAACCTGGTGATGTGTCTTCACCGTGTCCCTGTACAGGTGATTATCACATTACAATCCTCATCTCTGTATGGATGCCACTGCTGCTACAATTAGGGAGGTTCATAGTAGCTGGAACTAGCTTTGTATGAACGTAATGGGAAGCCATTTGTTACCTACTGTTTAGCATTTAGTACTATTCCTTTGAGTTCAAAAGGATCCCCTTATAGAATGGACCCAATGCTACCGTTTTTGGTCCATATTGACTATGTTACGTGAAAAATTACCTTTAGGGTGCGTGTTGTTCAGTAAAGAGGAAACACTTTACAACTCCAGCAGAAGCTCAGCCAATTAAAAGTTTGTCTTTTACCTCGGTGTCTCTCATCCAACATAATATTGACATTTTTCTGAATACCTTGCTGCTTTCACGTCGGCAAATATTTGTCTCATTCTGGCATTACCAGAACCAGAGCTAAACCCAGTTCATTACACAAACCTTTGTGCTGGTGAGAATGTTGACAAGATGTTTCCTCCACTGCATTTAGCAGGCTGAGGGTAAATCAGGCCTCTCCTGTCCTGTACCTCTCTGTCTGAATAACAGTGATCCAGGTTTGAGTGGGGCATTGGTTGTCCGTAACATAATGCTGTCAGGTAGAACATCAGTCCCTCTGGAAGTCAGTTAATGGCTGAACAAGAATGTGTCAAAATTCAAAACACATATTATACATAACATTTTGTATATTGTAATATTTGTGAATGTGTTAGACTGCAAAGTATGTGACCGATCCTTTCATTAGTGAAAAAATGGAACTCCACTCGTATTTGAATCCCTCCAACCAATTAAAAATTGCCATCACCATTACAGCTCTCTTTCACGGCATATTTTCAACCTACAGTTCAGCATCTATACTATTCTTTTCTTCCTTTGAGTTAGTTTCTCATGCCAGTAGGACTGTAAGTTTCAAGTCAGGCACACTGCCAAGGAAGACGCTCGGTGCCCGTCTGTCTGTCATCTTATCTGACATGGCTACCCTGAGACAGGCAGTCCAGTTGACTTCCCAGCTAATCTGGCCCTCCAGGCAACGTTTGTACTTGAGTAATTACTCCATGTTGCACCGTGCAGAGTCTGGCTTCAGCTTCATACTGACTCTCAGGGCAAAAACTCAGAACATCAAGGACATCACAATGCAGAGCTCTCTGTTTGTCAGTTACTCTTTCTCGTTATCTATCTCTCTCTCTCTTTCTGTCTCATGTCACTGTCTCTCTCTTTTTTATCGCCGTCTCTTTCTTACTCTCTCTCCCATATATTTGTCTGTCTCCCTCTCCTGTTGCGGACCACAGCCAATCTTTTTTACAGCCCTGATACACCAACTTGTGTAGAGAATCACTTTCTGTCCTGCTACGATACTTAAAGTGCAATGCCCTAGTGGCATGGTTGCCACTTTACAGTTTTTCTCAGTCACTTTGGTGCATTTCTAACATCACTATTTACATTTGCACAACAGTTAGTTCAACCTCCACAACATTTAGTCATTTGTGCACATCATAGTAGCAGTTTCTCATTCCTTCCAACAAATTGCAAATGCGTTTGGACATGCATCAATTGCTTTCATACAACTCTCTGCTGTTTTATAACATTATCATTTGCTTATGTCATGTCAGTCAAAATTAACTATACTTGTGAATGCTGAATAGTCATTCCATATAAACCTAATAGTCCTCATTTCATTGTTTCAGTCATTATATACAAAAATGTTGAACTAGTTGTCAAAATCTGTCAAGCAAATTTTACAAAGTTTTTTAAAATCTTTTTTTACCTGAAAATGTCTCCTAAATTGAACAATTTCTCTCAGGTGAATCTCAGCTTTCACTGAAGAGAAGGGGTGTGTGAAGTATCAGTTGCAACCAATGATAAGCCACTTCTCTACAATCACTGTCAGAGCTGAGTCCCATAAAGCCCCACTTTACAAGCACATATGAACCAAGCAGGCCATAGTGTGTACCATTTCTACAATACTGTGACACAGAAATGGAAGGTCAGCGTTGAGGAAGAGGGGTGAGGGTGCGGGGAGGAAGGGGACAAGACAGGGGAAGAGGAAGAAGAGGCCAAGTACATAGGCGGATCCCTGATGTTGTTGTTGCATGTTGTACTGCAATATTGTTTACCGTTGTGCACAGCTGTACCCAAAGGGAGTTTATATTTGTTATAAAATAAGGGTGTATTTTTTCGTTTGCACAATGCTATGAACAAATTAGAATTGCAAAGAGCATATGCAGTAAAAATGTGAAACATACATATTCAGTGTCTTGTACTCATTTACCTCCCTAAATACAGTAATGTGTAACTTTACTGTATTTTTCAAATGGTTGTGCAAATAGTATATAGTGCTGTCTTGAGCATTTTCAGGTAGTGTCACCAAGATCTGACTTTTTTGCATTGGAAAACCTTTACAGAGTAAATTCAATCAGGAGAGACCTTGGATGAGTGAAAGATGTTTATTACAGACTAATAAATGTACTATGGTGTTTGGAGCTTGAACCCCACGGGGAATTATATAGATCAACGGGCGCCTGCCCAACGCCCGAAGAAGAATCCCCCACGGAGTCCAGACACTGGTGGCGGTGGCGGCAGCCGACGACCAATCGAGCCGAAGACTGAGACGGAACCGGGCGGCGACGGGGTGGTGGAGGGTCGCGCACTTGATAGCATGGACAAACTACACAGGGAGAGAATCATATTTAAAGGCACGGATCATGTGACACCCTTAATTGATAGCGGGAGCGCTAATCGACCTGAACCCCAGTGACCGCCCGACCCGGGAACGGGGGACGGTAGGGCGTTCTTAGCGGGGGGAGTGAGTAGTGTACACTACGATTAAGCCCGAGTGCAGAGATCGGTCTTGCCTGACTGAACTTGCGCAAGCTTTTGAGCAAGTGACACGCTTTTGCAGGTTATCAACTAGGTTTTGCAGTTTGTACTAATTGTTTTGAGAACTGCATTAACTGTTGTGCAAATGTAAATAGTGATGTGAGAAATGCACCAAAGCGACTGAGAAAAACTGTAATCAAATGAACAGATGTTGACTGAGAATTTGTGTAAGATATTTTACTGTGTGATTTTGAGGCTACAGTACAGTGCATCCAGTATGTACCATCTGCATACTATCTGAGCCTTATAAAAAGGGGTTAGGGGGATTATCATAGGCTGCGAATAAAGCAATTAGAGACAACACCTGTTCCCCTCCCTCCATGCCCCCCTCCTTTTCCATGTCTCCCTTGGCCTCTGCTAGCAGTGGAATCCCTTTTTTTTATTATTACAAACTACTGTACAACATGACATGGTGCACCAAGCACAGGTCTTGTTTATAATGCGTAACTGGGAGAACACTATGCAGTTGCCCATGCAAAGAACTCCGCAGGAGGTCCCCATTGCTACACAACTCTGTGGTCACATAGAGATTGAAGGCTTTCATATCAAAGACTCTGGTACGCTGTTTTGTATACGTCCTGGGGACAGCGAGACTCAGTTGTGCAAAGAACAACGCATCCAAGAGGGATGGCGTGAGGGGGGGGGGGAGTAAAAGGCTGAGTGTTTGAATTCGGAAATGAAAACACATTGTTTTTGCTCTGTGGGGGTGGAATGTATTTGCAGTGATGATCACAGAGGACCCCTCCTCTGATTACTTAGAGTCAGGGTAAACATGGATTCCCCTGACAGAACGCTCTCCTTTCTCTTCCATCTGTCTTTTTTTCTTCACTCGTTTGCTCCATGCTTTCATATGTGCCCATTACTTAACAGCTGGTGCAAAGGTTTCCATTTTTTATCACTTTAGTAATGTATGCAATCCCTGCATGCAGTGTCAGTTCTGTAGGTCTGAAGTCATAATTAATTCACATTGTCCCAAAAGTACAATCCCCACTCCCCCCAGGAGAATATGATTAATTATCTATCTATTATTAAGGGACTTTCATCAAAAAAAGCCAATTGTCACAGATTGAATGCTTTCTTAGGTGATTAGCTGTAAAAGCAAAAGGTAGTCTTGTGGAGGGGAAAATTACTTCCTAATTCTGTATGGACCAATGGCATAGCATAGATCTGTCAAAGACCATTGATGTAACCCAGCTGTGCAATTACCGAGGCCGAGGTCCATATGAAAGCAGCTTAGTGACCTGTAGTGCATGCCCTTGACAGTTGAACACTATTCACGCAATTAGTGACAAAAGACAAAATGCTTCTGAGATATGGTCTTCTAAAATAATAAAAGATCAAAAAGTTTGTGTTTGATTCCGGATATTAGTGTTGCAGTTTAAAATGTTTCAAACAAAGCCGGGAGGAATGTTTCTTTAATGAGAGCATCTTTCAGCAAACTTCACTGCCATGTGTTTTAGACTTTGAAGAATGATTCGATGATCTAACAAACGCTAAAAGGATCTGTCTTGTTTTCAACCTGATGTTTTCATGTTCTCATGGAAGACAGCAGTTGGTTGTATATTTGTTCAGCTCATGAGCCTTTTGTGTGTCGCATGAAGACCCCCATTTAGAGAAAGGATGAATTCAATGACAATCGCCTGGTGAAACTCAACATGAACTGTATTGCACTTAATAAAAACAGTAGGATTTCATTTTGGTATAATAGGAATACCAAGGATGACAGGATTCAATTTCAAACCAATATGACAAAGTCACATAACCACAGATTACAGCAATTTGCCCTTCAGATAATCTCTCCACCTGCCTCAGGGTAGCGGATTAGCTTTACAGTGATTGAAGAGTGCTTGTGGATGTGCCTTGACACTGTGGTGAATACAGGATATTCCCAGAATAGCAGGACTGCACAAATGTATTAAACTAGATTGGGGAGTCAATGTCAGCAAGTCACACTCTGTGACTAACAATCTTACAAAATAAATACCTTTATGAATATATTTATGAGAATTGTTGTCTCAAAGGAAAGTTGAGTTATCTGTATCTAAGGACATAGCCTAATTTTCATTCAATAAATATTTATACTTGTATGATTAAATACATACGGTACAAAACCTAAAAACCAACATGAAACAGTGTTACTGAGGAACATGTTCAGGTGTGTAACTTTAAGGGTTACTTTTATCCCACTTTCAAAAAGTCCAGAAAACCCAGTAGCTACTGTACTGGAGCTACCTCCCTGGCGTTGTTACTTCTCTTGGTTCATTAAAAGTTTGAAGCTGCGTGTTTCTCCTCTGGGAAGATGTGGCCTGGGTCTGTGACAAGGATACACCTCATTAAAAACAGTGACATCTTGCAGCCAGTTTAACAGCTTCATTCTGTCTCACCATTCTTCTGGTTCCACAATTTCAGCAGTGGTAGAAGATCTGAATTATAACTGCTGTATATGAAATGGCAGGAAGCCTAACTAATTCTTCTGCTTGTTTTACGACCAATCTTAGTTCAATAAGATACAACCACAGGACCTACTTCCTGGGGTAGGTTTTAAGCCAACAGAACACTTTTCTAAATCTCACTAAGGCTTTTTAAGATCAGACATTACAGGATGTAAACATTACAATACATTCATTTTTGTCCATAATTAACCTAACCTATCTCTGATATATTTTGGAAGCTAGACACACCCTCTCTTCCTGTAAGCTGTCTCTACTGTATACAGTATAGGGTATACAGGGTCACAGATGGCAGAATATGGAGGAACACAGACCTTGAATTGACTGAAAAGATATGACGAAAGCCCTCAGTTACCATACTGTATGCCATTAAAATGAAACTCTGAGTGGTAAAGATGAGGTTTGGAGAGCAGTTCCTCCCTGAACCAAAATGTAGTGTTCGTCTTTCTTCAACGTCCTCACACCCACACACACCCTGGGTTAAGACCCAGCACATTTCCTTTTGGCTAGTTACAAATAACCCTCGTAGACTTCTGGCTTCTGTTAAGAGTAAAAAACAGATTCCCTTGTAGATTTGCACTTTAGTGTATATACAACCGGAAACCTACAGCAAACAGCAATGTTTTTAGCTGCAAATTTATCAGTTCATAATACTTCTGCAAATAGTCTGCTTGGATGCAAAACATTATTATGCTGGGTTTGAAAATTCATGCAGTCCTTGTCTCATCCGACTATCTGCAGCACACTGCTGCAGAAACCAATTTCCCCTTCATCCTTGAAAGCAGCACTTTATTCTTTGAGATAGCATTTAGGCAGAGTATCCTTGACACCAATCTGTGCCGTGTTCAACTGGGTTCCTCTCTGCAAACTCTCGTGGAGGAAGATGAATTGATGGTGAAGACTGGCGAGACAAGGGAAGGTCAGGGAGGCGAAAGGTAAAAGGAGGGAGAGGAAAGGAAAAGAGATAGGGAGTGAGAATGGAATGGAGAAGGAGAGCAAATGGGAAAGGAGGGACAAAGAGATGAAGGCAGGGGAGCCAGAGGAGTGAGAGAAAGAGAGATGTTCAGCACGTGTGTGAAAAGAGAATACGAGATAAAGAGAGAGAGAGAGAGAGAGAGAGAGAGAGAGAGAGAGAGAGAGAGAGAGAGAGAGAGAGAGAGAGAGAGAGAGAGAGAGAGAGAGAGAGAGAGAGAGAGAGAGAGAGAGAGAGAGAGAGAGAGAGAGAGAGAGAGAGAGAGAGAGAGTGAAGACACAGAAGGAGGGGAGTGAAACAGACCCGCTCCTCAGTAAGTACTGAGCCTGGAGCGAGCGAGCGAGCCCAACGCGACAGCTCATTACGTCCCATCATCCTCCTGGCTTCCTGCTTATGAGGAAATAGCCTGACCCGCCAAATCCCCTCCTCTGTCGCAGGGGCTGTTGTTGTTTGTACTGTTGGGAGGTAGTGATATAATGGGAACTGCCGCAGAGTTAGATGATAGTGTTTTCTGAAGGAAAGGAGAAGCGCTACTACTGTGGAGACGGGTTGGAATAGGTATGCCGACTTTGCATCTTTGAGTTTGAATACAACTGCATTTCTTTGTTTGTCTGCTGATGGAATATGACTGTCCAGTCGTGGAAGAGTCGTTTATTCCCAAGCCGTGGTTGTGTGGAATGATAGGAATCAGATGGCTGTGAATTCATGGAAGAGCTAGCCTTGATAATACTTCTACATGATTTTACTTCCATCCATACTTTATCAAAAAGCAGGAAGACCCACAAGGGAAGGTTTGCTCACAGCATGTATTTCCTTGTTCAGTCTTAAAAGCCTATCTGTCAACTCTAGCTCTAGTCAGCTTCTGCAGTGCCAGTACAACGATGAGGTCACATAGACATCAACCTGTCACTCCACATCACTGTCAGAGTTGCGCTTCGGACCAACTCTACTGCCAGAGACAAACTAAGCCATCAGCAGAAAAAGAACACTGCCCCACCCTGCCCAGTCCGGTCCAGTGTGTATGGACTTGACCATAAGTCTGACCCTGGAACCTGAGGTTTAGTTCGGTATCCAACAAGTATACCTACTGGGGGAACATTGTCTTTGTGACAGTTGATTAACAGTAAAATCACTGTGTGTGTGTTTGACGCCATCCATCCACTTGGCTGTATCACAAGTAGACATTTTCCCTCTCCACCCCCTGCACATATTTCTATTTATTTAATGTAGCTGCAGACGGCTGTATTGATATGATTGTATAATGTGTCTCAATGTGCTATTGATCTGTGTACTTGCTCTGTTGGTGGCAATATCATTGTATTACTGTGCTGTTCTTAGGTTCACCACATGATTGTTTTCCTCTCTCGTGATGGAGAAGGCACTGCTTAGATACATCTGCCGGCTGAATAGTGACATCATCTGCAAACCTGGTCCATAGGAAGAGTCACACATAGTCTAGAGACGAGAAAATCTAGTCCCAATTCTCACTCCCTACGTTCACCTGTCAGGCACAAGCCTTGTCTTCTGCACCTCCCCTTCTCATTCAGATGTAAAACAGTTGGTTCAAGAAATATAATGAAAGTCATGCCTGCTCCCTCCAATGTTTTTTTAGTAGGGGGGTTAATTGGTGTAAAGTTTATGGAGATGGGAAAGAAGTGGATCCAATCCTTGTTCTTGTGCTGAGCAAATGGCATACATTCTGTGTTTACTCCTGGTGTATGAGAGTAAAAAGTATAAAGCAAACACTTGTGTGCCCTATTTCTCTTCTCTCTCTCTCTCTCTCTCTCTCTCTCTCTCTCTCTCTCTCTCTCTCTCTCTCTCTCTCTCTGTCTCTCTCTCTGTCTCTCTCTCTCTCTTCCTCTCTCTCTCTGAGGCCGAGCACTGTGGATAATTTTATGCTCGACCACCTGAGGGCAGTATTGAGTTAGATGCCTCCCTTCTCTAACATACTGGTAGGCTTTCATATTGAAGCTGATACAAAGTCTTCCTTTTTCTCTCTATGTTTCAGACACTATTGTTTCTCTCTCTCTCTCACACTCTCTCTCTCTGTCTGTCTCCATCGTTTCTTCTCTCTCTGTCTCTGTCACATACTCTGAACATCATGGCTTCTTTCAGTGAATTGTAATTTCAGGGCTTTCAAGAATGTGTTTGGTCATTTGAGTTCCAACACCAGGTTGCAAATAAACCATATTCATTCAAGACCGGTTCCAGAAGCGGGCGCCACTCAGTCCAGTCTGGACACATCACTGAGACGTTTGTTAGCAACTCGACATTGGTTGTTCCCACCAACGTTATCAGGGTCCTGATCATTGCCCTCGACTCTAAACCCCTGCCACCATACCCCCCTGACCCCCAACCCCCTTTCCCTCTACACCCTGACCCCCCTACCCCCATCGTCCTACCCATTCTCCACAGTCTACATTCATCTGTTCAACTACAAAACTGTGTCTGTCTTCTTTCATGAACAGACCATTGTATTCTTTCTGATTTGTTCTGGATTTTCTGCAAAACAAGATCTTAAGACAATGTGCATGCATAAACTCACGTTCATCACATTTGATTACGTTTTAGTAAGAACCAATAAGTCCATTTGTACATTTGTACAGGACAACATAAAAGTGAACATTTCTGTTAGATGTGTCACATTTACCAAGTCAAAGTCAAGTTTGTCTCTCCAAAGGAAGTACTGACTGTGGGATTGGACAGGAAACAGACTTCTTCCTGGGAGACACCATTCCAGAGGTGTCCCTGGCCACAGGAAGTGATGTTAGGCAAAGCAGGAAGTTATGTCAGATGACTGCTAGATCTCCAACACCAGGTGTGCACCTCTAAATCCATCATTACCCACCCAGACTCTTCCACAGGTCAGGGCTACAGGCTCGTATCTCCACTACCGCCACTTCCTCTGGGATGAACAGATGCTAACATCACATCCTGTTTGTCACTGAAGGATGACATAGGCTTGATGAGTCAACATTTAAAGAGTGTGTTGTTCATTTAAAAGAAAATGTCAGTTACTGTAATGGTTTGTCTTTGAAGCTTTATATGGTTCAATTGTGAATCTGTCCTCAGCCAAGGTCACTAAGAAAGGATTAGAATCACAGTTATGAATGAATGAAAACGTAAGGTATGCAGCAAGAAGCAGATTCACAACGCTTTGCCTTAAATAATTAGTGTGCAGCCGAGTGAAAGGGTAGCTAGTCCCTTTAGTTTAAATAAATAATTTGCTTATCATCACTAATTGCCCGCAAGAGAGTAAGTATACGGCAATGTACACTCTCTTGTCAGCACCAACACCAGTACTGGCACACACCTAAATCCAATGGTAACGAGTGATATCATTAGAGATATATACACACAGTCAGTGTCATTAAACGTTGGATGTGAACTGTTAATGATAGAAGAAATTTCAGTCAGCTCTCTTCCTCTCGATCCAATAGACCTCCTAAACCCATTTAGAGACAGTTTGTTTATGACCCCTTGCCCCCGACCCCCCCACCCTACTTCCCAACAGAGATGTGTGTCTGCTCTGTATCCCGGGGTTAACATGTGACCTTCAGGCAGACAGGGAGCTCTGAGCATGCACAGTACCTGCTGGAAAATACACAAGGTAGATCAACGTTCAGATAACCAGATGCATAACTTCCAAGGAAATGTCTGTCCAGGGCTGACTCACAGCAAACTTCTCCGACCAATTCCAGCATGCTTACTGTGTTTTAATCTATGTAGACTCACGCCAACATGCACAACACCATATCAAAGTTTACCAAGCAGCTCTGAGAGACGATGCATAACAAGTTAATTTGTTTGGCGTGTAGAAACACTAATTCCTTGTAGCGTGCGTTAATTCCGTCTTCAGAGGGAAGGGAAGTGCCTGTGTGAATTATGCGTTGTGTTCTGATGACCAGTCAGGCTATTTAAGTCTTCCCCAGAGTCCTCAGTAGCCTAGGAAACAGACACACCGAAGCCATTTCCCGACTATTTGAAGGAGACTGAGATCAAATTAAATGTTAGAGTGGCCTGTATGCTTTCATGTTAAACATTTAGTAGGCAACACATCTACTACTGTAAAAACTTCCCAATCAAAACAGATATATCTGTGTTGTGCATGTGTGGGACTTTAGCAGGCTTAAATGAGACTTCATAAATACATCAAATGATTGATTCAAAAGAAATTGATAATTGCTCTTATAATTAGGGGGTTATGACAACCACATGGAAATCAAGACTTGTTCAATAATACACAATATTACAAAATGTCTTCTTTCCAGCCCCTGACAACCGGTTGTAAGTGCTTTTTAGAATTCAATGTTTATTCCATTGGCAGAAATATACAATAAATGAAATGATGATTAAAATATGAACTTGGCTTTTATTAAACTAGTTCAAAGGAAAATCTGAAATGAAGCCAGTACACAGAATTAAGCATTTTTACACAATAATAATGACAATTGTTCTGACCAGGACAATGCCTTTGATGTGGATGTTTCACACAATCCAGCAGGGCCATAGGAGTCCCAGTTCTGCAAGGCTGTATATGTTCCTGCATATAAACATGTTGTGCTTTTAAGAATACAGTAACTATTACTTAACAAGAGTCTGTGTTTGTACAGTACTGTTTTTTTATTTATTCCTTTTTTAATCCAACGGATCCTCTATTCGTAAGATCTATATATATTTTTTTGTTTAGTTGACGGCAGCAAATTGAACAGTACCTTGACTAATCCCAGATCCATGATGATGATTGATACGATTGAATAAATCAGTTTAGTGGGATTAAAAGGGGGTTGGCAACACAGCAAAATGTGATTGAAACACGTTCAGATGGATATGGTTTTCCTGGGTTTAGGGAAAGGTTGCTTTAGAGAATCTCTCTGATATTACTGCAAATCCAGCAGGAAGCCACCTTTTGTCTCTGCACAGGCCTTGTCCCAATTTATGTGGCTCAATCAAAGTATTTTGAGTTGATTGTTATTGTCTCACTGCACAGTGAGAATAATGTGTTGCATATATTTAGCATTGTCTTATGCATATTTAACATCATTAATGTCATTTAGTATATGTACTATAACCTTTACAGTGGTATTGCCATATGAAGCTGACATTTATACTAGACTACGAGACATTTGCATAAACCCATTTGCTCTCTGTGGAGTAGTTGGAACGAACATGACTTTCAGTCAATTACAGTGTGGATAAGAGGGTGTGCCAAGAGAGCACGGTTTGTGTTGACGTGTGTGTGCGTGTTTGTGAGTTTGGGTCTGTGTGCCCCCATATCTGTGTGTATCTGTCTGATGTAATTAATTGGAATTATACTGTGACTTTTACATGAAAATATCACATTACTTACTGTACTGCTGATTATGCTTGAAAATGTGCGGACAAGAGCTGAACAGCTCAAACCAGATTCAGACATGATGATAGTGTCCTAGATGCATAAAAAAGCATAACAATGCTAAGTAAAACACATACATAACTCAACCTTATCTAAATTACAAAGTACAATTTGCACTGGTCAAATGGGTTTTAGGTTACAAGAAGCATAAATATATAAGTACTGGGTTGGGGTTGACAAAACAAAGACCACAGCACTGCACGTGGCTTGGAGATATGGGTTGCAAGCCGAGCTCCTTCCCAGCCAAAATACAGTATGGTTATGTAGACTAGCAGCTCCTACACTGATGGCACATTAAAGTACAGGGAGCCCCTTGCATAGTTCCAATTAACAGACATTCCCTTAGAGCAGTGAAGCACGTTAAAGCTTGTTCTTGTCTTCACATGGTGCTGTGAGGTGGCTGATGAGAACCCTGTGGCTGTCTAGCTGTGAGAATCTGTCCCGGTTATTTAGACCTCTCTACCCTGAGATCGGTAATGGTCACAGCAGTGCTGAACTGTCACCACTCGCGTCCACTAGCATTGATCAAAGGACATGGAGGGAATTTGCCAGAAACCATTGACCACAAAGTGACCTGATGGATCCTCCACCAGTGTGCAAACAATGTGGAGATGAGCCCTACTACCTGGATCACAGTATAGTCATGTGACATCCCGGCATGGGTTCCTTTCATTAAACATGCATGAACTCACGAGAGATAAAATACATGAACAGATCATTGACATGGTAAGATCCATTTTACCACACTATTGAGGGAATTGAATACCAAAAGTGTTGCCATGAATACAAGATGCCATGATGTCATCATGCTGCCACCCAGACCAGCACACCGACCGAGGGAGCAGAGATGCTTCGATTAACACAACCAATACTCTCACCTTTCAGTCCATTCCCCATGGACTATCAAGTATGAATATGCTGATAATATGTACACACACCATTCCAGTCTGGGATGAATGGCAACAGTGGGAACCTTATCCTATTGTATTTTGGATCCAGACAAGCTGGAGCTGTACTATCCCCATGTGACATATAAGTAGTCTGTATGTTAGGCTAAGACAGATCTCTCCAGAGCTCCATCTCAGGAAGAAAGCAATAGAGACATCTGTAAAGACAGGAGTTTAATTGCAGACTTCGTCATCTCAGTGTAATCAAGACTCTCTGGCCCATGTAATACCATTTTTAAATGACCCAACTTGCCTGGAGGAACTGTAATCAAATCAGTTCTATAAATGTGCTGAAAAACTATTTTGCCAGTGTTCTGCTTATTGCATTGATTATCCACTGTGAACAATCAGTTTTATCATCAAGTCCCTTGTGACACTCTGAGTATCCGGCAGATAAATGTGCTTGTTTAATTCAATGAGTTAAAAAACTTGAGAAAACACTTGCTTAAACCAGGGAAACATGGCAGATGGCTCACACTTCAGACTCTTCTATTTTTCACATTTTGTAGACGTGCGTTCCTTACGTGGCATTCGGTGTTCTGCGTCTTCATTTCGTGTTTTCCGTATCTTCATGCTGCTGGGTTCCACGGCTTGTTCCACATTCTGCGTTCTGCGTTTGTCGTCCTGCGTTCCCAGGCAGACTGATGTGCTCAGAGCCCCTGGTGTGTCAGCTGGGTGCTGTTCTATGGCAGCTGCCGGCTCAGAAGCCTTGGCCCTCAGAGACTCCTCACCATCCAGGCCCCTCCTCCAACATGGCTCAGATCTCCTGCCCACTGGCACTGCCGTCCTGGAGGAGAGAGACGGGGGAGGACTGTACATACAGTACGTGCTGTCTAACACCTTCCACAAACCCAACGCCCACGCGAGGAGTCACGGGACGCCATTAATCTTTGTAGCTCAGCGTTGACTTGAATCCGTCCATCAACCACACTGCAAGCTGCACGACCAAGCTTTGCCGACAGTCGATTGGCCGAGATGGGGCCCGTCTGATAGTCTTGGTGACCTCTGCTGATGTAGCTGCGGGGAATGACATCTGTCTAATTGTTTGGTGCCCATGCGGGCATCCTTGTGCGGGACCGGCTGAAAGTGTGGGCACAGTGACAGGACTAAGGTGTGAAACACTCCTGTGCCACAATGAGCTCTGCCACATAACGACCCAGGCGCAGGTTCCACTCCACCACGGAGAGTGGTCGATGAAGACTCGGTCAATGCCCAGGCTTTCGCATAGAGCAGTGTGTTTCGCTGGTAACAGCATGCGTTGTGTTTCGCTGGCAACAGCATGCGTTGTGTTTCGCTGGTAACAGCATGCGTTGTGTTTCGCTGGTAACAGCATGCGTTGGCCACAGTTGTGGCCTTGTTTCTTTTCTGCAAGGATCCCTTTTCACTTCTGCCTCAGCAAGCGCTCCACCACTTTACCTTTGGGTCTGCTTCTGACACACGTGGACAGGAGCTGTGTGTGGTCTTGAATTGCTCAACCAGGCATCATTCGTTTCCTTCCGTAGCTGTGGCTCGGTGACAGGACGTCATGTTGTCTAAACGCCCAGCCCGACAATTTAGCCCAGGATAGTGTCAGTAGGACGGAGATAATTACTGGTGTGATGCCTGTTCATGCTCGCCAAACACATTAGCTACATTAGAGCAATTTGAACATTTTGTTCAAAGGCAAGAGAAGGGCAACTGAAGTGAAACAATACTGTACTAGAAGTCATTCTCATTAGGAGATGCTTGTACATGCATCTTACATGTCAGAAATGGTACATTAGCAATAACAGTTATTAAATAGTTTACATTTACATATTTAGCAGACGCTCTTATCCAGAGCGACTAACAGTAAATACAGGGACATCCCCCCGAGGCAAGTAGGGTGAAGTGCCTTGCCCAAGGACACAATGTCAGTTGGCACGGCCGGGAATCGAACAGGCAATCTTTGGATTACTAGCCCGATTCCCTCACCGCTCAGCCACCTGACTCCCATAGTTGATGAAAATGTTTGTTTTCAGGGAGAACCATGATTGAAGGACAAGCACAGAAATGATCTTCATCCTAACACAGGCCTGTGATACCCCATGTAAATAAAAGTCACTGAATATTTTATGTGTTTGTTCAACAGGATGGATATTCTATTTCTGGATCCATTCCACTTTGATGTGGAATAGAGTGTACGAATGCCAATGAAATTAATCTTGTGTGTGCACGTGCGGGTGCATGTGTGTGTGTGTGTGAGTGGGAGCCAGGGGGTATTGTGTGCCTGTATAATGGTGACTTTTCTCTTCACCCCAGTGGCGGTGTTCACAGTTAAGGATCATAGAGGTGAGATCATTGCAGGCTCACTGGGGCTGTACTCATAACGAGCATGAATGACCCCCACATACCCTGCTCTGCTTCTACAGTGGTCCACTCATTTAAACAGGCAGATGGCAAACCACGTCACTGTGTTTGTCTGAAGGTCCCCCGTCTTGAGAATCTTTTGAGGATGATCAAACGTGCGTGCGTGTGGGCCTGTGTGGACTGTGCACGTGAGTGCGCATGTGCATCGTTCATATGGGGGGACTGACGCACCCCGAAACTGAAGTCCACTTTCAAACCAAGTGCCTGTGGAGAACGAAATGCTGTTGTCTCCCTTTTGACTGCTAATGAGCACAAATGGACCCATCGTGTTCAAGTGTCAGGAGATCCCTGGAGTTCCTGGGAGGTGCGGGAACTTACGGTACGGCTTCGACATTCTCATTCACCACCTCTCTCTCAAGAGCCGGGCTTCAGGGTGAAGAGGCTTGCAGCCTGCAGACTGGGTCTGGCTAATGGTTTCACTAGCAGGGACTGAGATTTCTAATTGTCTCAGCACGTCATTCACATTGTTTGACAACATTAAGTTCAGTGAATAACCTCCATTACGCCTCGTTTCAGTTGTTTTTTTCGGGTGTTCGGCTCTTCAGAGGAGTGTCCATTGAGCCAGGACTGCACCCCAATGGAACAATGTGACTCCTTTGATGGTTTGATGAAGGTTTTAGAGTGTTCCATGGTGAGGTGGAAGCCCTGTGAAAGGACTGTGATGGTGTCTCTGGATCCCTGTATGAGCTCACACTTTATACAGGGGTGTTGGGGATGTAGGAGGTAGTGAATAAGATTGAGATGCACAGAAACAGCTGTATCGGCCAGCCCAAACCGGATTCGTCATTGCCAAAACTGCACTTCTTTGATCATGGGTTTTTCCTAGATTGTCACTTAAACACAGTGTCCACCCCTTCCATTTCAAGCTGATGTACCGAGGAGAGCCTGTCCTGTCTGCATCCCAGGAACGTTTAGGAAACAAGGGGTGAGAGAACCGAGTTAGTTTGCCTACCGTGACCCTCGTCTGAGACAGCCAGGAATGACAACCGTCAGTAAAAGTCATCCTCAGCATCTGTTTGAGGCCCCGGGTCGGACCAAGGGCATGAATTAGCAGAGTTAATATATAAATAAGACTGCGTTCATCCTCGGAGGGCATGGGGAAAGTCATTGGGAAGATGTTGCGGGCTGAGCGGAGGGGCTGGGGTGCTCGGCGGCACCCGGGCAGCGAGGCCCGCCTGCGGGGCAGTCAGCTGTCAGTCTCTCTCTCCTCGCTGTGCTGAGCTCCACTCACGTCCACAAGGTTGATCGTCAAAAATATCATCGGGTCAAACAGACAGATGGACTGACTTCCGTGGGAGGGGGATGTTTGTGCGTGTGTGCGTGTGTTTATGTGTGTGTGGGGCAAGGGGGGTGGGTACAACATGATTCAGTATTCCAGGTGCGGTTACATACGTATGATGGAGAATAATAGACCGTTGAAACAGAACGTCTGAACAAATCGGACATTTTTTTCCTTTCAAATTTAATTCCATTGTACGTTTTCCCTTCATCAACCAAACAGCATCTTTAACCTGAAAGCAGCCTCGCTCCTGCTGGATAAAAGCCATCTACTGCTCCCCTGGGAATGAGTGCAAAGCCTTGTGTGGCAGCCTCTTCATATGAAATTGACCTAAGTGATGTTTCCAATTAGAACCTGCTTCCATCGTGTTTCTGACAAGAGTGTGAATGGTTCTGTTTAGCCCTGTGGCTACAGCCTGTCCGTAACATACACACACACTATATGTAGATACACACATACAGAAGTACGCACACACACACCAACCCACCAGTACACACACAAAGCAATTGTTTGAGACAGGGTAATTTTTCCTCTCTGAGTGTCAAACTGAAGTGCGATGTGAAATGAAAAAGCAAGCAGCTCATAAAAGGGTTGTGTTTTTACCCTGTGTCAGATCAGAAACGTCACTGTGAGGGGAATTGAACAGGCTTATCTTTGGCACGTCATAAAGAATCCTGGTCCCATGAAAGGGTTACATTCTTCTACCCAGAGATTATCAAACACAGTGACACATTGTTAAAGGCCACCCATTAGTACTACCAGGGTACAGAGGATACCTCTGTTGCATGAAGAAATTGTGGAAAAATGTATTTTAAATGTGTGGTAGAAAAGAAATGGCTACTTTGGCTTCACAAAACCACATGCAGCCCTGTCTGAGACAGGACCAAGCATCTGTTCATTTGTATTTTGTATTTTATTTTACCTTTATTTTACCAGGAGAGTCCCATTGAGATAAAAAATCTATTTTTCAAGGGAGACCTGGCCAAGACAGGCAACATAAAAACACATAGTTATAGACAAAAGAACACAGAGTGTTCATACAGGCACACTTATTGCTATTTTATTGCTCAGAGACAAATAACTACTGCTGCAGGTCAGCTGCAAGGACTTTTTCATCCGTAACTGGAGACAAAAACTGTATCACTGACACACCTTTCCCATAATTATTTGCAGAACCATTGCTCTTGAACTGGATGTTATTTCCAGTCTTTGAGGTGAAGCTTTCTGCATGCAAACCTTTGGTTACCATATACTGGATAGATCTGCCAGTGTTGCCTGTTTTGTCTGATTGTGTTGTGTAGCACCACTGTGCTGACATGAATAATTATATTGCACTTGTTTGTTGACATCTCATTAATTGATAGCATCCAACTAGCATGCTATCCTCCAGCTAGCCTTTTGGATAAATGAGAGAATAAAAAGTTCTGTGCATTTTGTCAAAACAACCTATTACTTTCTTTCTCGGCCAGTCCATTACTGCTGATTCATTGTTTCAACTACAATATGTGGTTTCCACAGGGCTATTTGTTAGTGTTTTTGGAAACAGTGAATGATGTATTCATCCATCAATAGGTTAAAGCATAATCAGGTGCACGTAGTAAGGGAAAACATTTCAGTATTCTACAAATACTCCGATGTACAATTGGGAGATCTCAAACTCCCTTCCAGCTCATATCGACTTCACTTCCTGTCTCTACTCCAACTGCACTCCCCAACCACCTCTGTCTAAAACATACAGCTGTAACAGCAGGACAGTGGACAGAAGAGGGTGTGTCATGGCTGGTGGGGGTGCCCCTGTATGTCCTGAGTCTTCGGCCAAGGTGGCAGCTGCACCAGGTGTCAGATACTTTTGCAGACCATTCCACTCAGATACGCGTTTCATGGCCTATGACCATCTGGTTCATCTTACAAGGAGCCAGAGTGTCAGAGCTTGGCTCTGGCTCTGTAATAAACCAATGATTGTTCTCTGCTTGTTTTGTTTAGTTTTTGTCTGGCTGTGGACTTGAGGTCTTTCTTCCATAGCACAAGCTTGCTCATTGACCAGGCATCACCGTGAACAGAAATAACAAATGAAAATGTCTCGAATCCAATAACCTGATGTTTTTTTATTGTGCTGCACCAGTTGTAAATCTATGAACAGACATAGAAAGAAAGAGAAAGAAGGAAAGAGAAAAAAAGAAAGAAAGAAAGAAAGAAAGAAAGAAAGAAAAGGAAGAAAGAAAGAAAAATCTGACATAAGTTGAAAGCAAGAGAGGGTCCAGTGTCAGAGGATCTGACTATCAGTACCAGGTGGTGTGAGCTGCGGCCAGATGGAGCCAGGAAAGTGATACTGTACCAGGTGCCTGGCTGACTGTTTCAACCTCGTAGCAATAACAGTCTGCCAGGATGTGTGGGCTGTTTATTTGTTCTCTTTAGTCTGTTACACCTCTAAAACTCTCCCTCCCTCTCTCACACACACACACACGCACGTGCACGCACACGCACACACACGCACACACACACACACACACACACACACACATACACACACATACACACACACACAGGTGGTGAGGCATCACTTATCTGTGAGATGAGCGGAGCCAAGATATCTATTCACCTCACAGCTGCACAGCCTAGATAAGCTCTCCACAAATCAAAATGAGAGAAACCTGTTTTTCTAATTAGAAATTGTGAGTGATGGCGCTCCAATTTGTCACGTTATATTTTGGTAAACCCAAGTCAGAGTGTAAGTTCATTGCAGGGTTATACACTCACAGACGTGTAAATATGTAGACACACAAAGACTTACAGTACACAAGCAAACATGCACATACACACCCAGATGCATATACTGTACACACACACAATACACAATATACACACACGTTTGTTCAACTATTCTTGTGGGGACTCACAATTCAGTTATATTCCAAGTCCTGTTTTCCCCTAATCCTAACCTTAACCATCACCATAACCATAGCCCAAAAACCTAACCTGAACCCAAATCCTATACCCAACCCTAGCTTGTAACCCTGAAACGATCCCTAACTCCAAACCCCAAACCTTGATTTCAATTTAAAATCTCAAATTCATTCTAACCCCTTACAAATAGCATTTGAACTTGTGCGGACCAAGAAAATGTCTCCACAAGTTAAATTCATCCTTCGTATACTATTTATGTGGGGATTTTTGTTGGGAACAAATACACACAAAAACACACATTGACACTTCTACCTCTCTTCAGTAGGGTTGGTCCTGGGTGTGCTGGCTCTCCATGTTCTCTGACGTGTGCAAGGCAGGAAGCTGCTGGGGGTATCAGTGAATATCCAAACCAGCTGACATCACCTCTACTCATGATATACTAATACATCACCCCTACACCAACATGTAATAACAGTCTCCATTCATTAAAATTAATTAGATTTTCATTATTGTTAAATAACAAAACTCCCATGCCTTCGTTCATAAATACAAATGGTATCATCAAACCACGTCCACTGTGGTTGATAGGCAGGAAAACTTTGGTCTTTGCCATTTTCTTTGGCTTTCTCCTAGGCCACCCAATCGTAATAAATTGCTGAATGAATAAATCAAATGGCCTCCTATTTTCTGTACCACTCAATATGTATTGCCAGTGACAGGCGGCTCTACTGTGGCTGAGGACATAAATCCACTGACATGATGGCAATATAAATCACAGGCATTATTACGCCCCACTGCCCCAGGCACCCCTCCTCCTCCTCTCTCCTCCTCTACTCATAGCTCCTCTTCCTCTTCATCCCTCCATCCGGGGGAGGATTTCCACATTCCTAGGCGATGAGGATGGACAGAACAAAAAGGCTGGCCCTACTTAAGGAGGAGAGGAATGGTCTTTTTTATCAGTTGAAGATTGCTGTGTGCTGATGTGGGCGTAGGGGGAATATGAAACTGCTCTGGTGTTAAAAGCCAGCCGAGGAAAAGATGGCTGCTATGAAAATACATATTAAGAAATAGGCTGCATCAAGAACTGGAACTATTATCAGGGATGCCATTTTTTCTCTCCAATTGCATTAGACCACTGCCAGCATATGGTTCAATGTTCTTTGTTCCCTTTTAGATGTTGCTCGCGGAGCAGCATCTGTTCAAAGGCCAGGGGATGTGTATTCTCTGTGCTTTTGTACACTTGTCATCACATGATATTTTGTGGATCAAACCCAGTGACACGGGTAACCTTGTTTTACTGGTGGCGGCAGGAAAGAGCATTCAGCAACCAAGGCCAGAGACAATGTGTTTCCTGATCCCAGGTGACTGGTGCCGGAGTGGAGCGACTGGCCCTGGTGCTGGCCAACTGAAGGCACATCTCCAGTCCATCAAAAAATAACCTACACGCCGCAAACCAAGCCATGACTCTTCTATTTAATATGTGCGGTTGAATTTGTGCCTCGAGTTAGTATTAACATTTCCATGCAACAAAGTTACGTTTATCTGTGAAGTCAAGTGCATCCATGACCATCCCCAAATAGTTCTCTTTCATCACCTCCATGGCAGCGGCGGTATATCTGTGTGTCCGCACCCTCCCGCGCGTGAATCCGACTGTGTCTACACTCGCGTATGAATGTGAATCTGCTTGTGTGTGTACCATCGCATGTGTGTGTCCTCCAGTGTGTGTGTGTGTGTGTGTGTGTGTTTGTGTCTTCTGGAGCTGTGCGTGAACACTACACTAACCCACACAGTGTGGCCTCCCTGATAACAGCACACGTGCTCCCCTCTCCCCAGCTGATAAGAGCAAACGGCAGCAGTAGGAGACAGCGGGCCGGGGGGGATGCAGACCGGGGGTCTGATGGGCGTGAAGGCAGCATCAGGGCGAAGGTGAAGAAGGTCACTATGGAGATAAGACTCCAACACACAGCAGAGGAGGGTTAGGGCAGAAAATAACCGGAGATAGAGGATTCTTCTTAGTGTGTGTGTTGGCTAGGCTACCAACAGTAGGAGTCACAGGGTTCTGGATTGTGAAGCTGTTGCTATGGTCTGCTAACACTCATGGCTCTAGAAGTTGTTTTTTTTCCCAGTGTTGCATGACTGGCAGGAATCTAGACCTGGAGATCAGAATACAAATGTCAATGTGTATCAAATCTATATCTAGAATCGATTCTAATTCTGATTTCGATGTGAGCATGGATCTGTAATCATAAATCTGTGAACATGCATCTAAATCTGGTAAATGGTTGACTGTGACCGTGAATCTGGAAGGTGACACGCGACAACAAACCATCTGGTTTCAGATCTATTCCACCCGCATGATCCAGTTATGATTTAAGAATGATACGCACCCCTGGTCTCTATGGTAACCGTTGGTGACACCATAACTCATTCTCACCTGAGGAGCCCAGGGGATTCCTGTCTGAAGGGGTCCAGACTGAGACGACCACATCTGCTCTGTGTGGGTGGAGGACTGGATGCAATGCCGCTGATCCTTGTTTTGAGTGTGCTGATGCGCCTTTACTGTGTCAATAGCCTTTACTGTGTCAATAGTGCTTAGTACATCCACACATGGCTCACACATTCTTCCCCCCGCTATTTCAGATGAATGTGCTAATTAGAATTTAAATCACTCATGCTATAAAAAAAAAAAAATAAATAAGTCAACACGTAAACCTGTTGTACAGAGAAATTTTAGCAGATTTTTTTTGACATTGTAGCATCTTGTCTACAGAGAGGTTTTTTCTATCATGCTTTTTCCCCAAACCAAAAACATCCGTGCTCTCCCCTGACCCTGTGGGAAGTGGTTCCTCTCGGCCCCCACAGCAGAGTGAGGACAGGGCTGGGGACAGGGCTGGGGACAGGGCTGGGGACAGGGCTGGGGTCAGGGCTGGGGACAGGGCTGGGGTCAGGGCTGGGGACAGGGCTGGGGACAGGGCTGGGGTCAGGGCTGGGGTCAGGGCTGGGGACAGGGCTGGGGTCAGGGCTGGGGACAGGGCTGGGGACAGGGCTAGGGACAGGGCTGGGGACAGGGCTGGGGACAGGGCTGGTCATTTGGGTGGATTAGTGTGTTTTTACAGTTAATCCCTACATGTGCTGATCTGTTTCCTGGCACCAAACGTCTGTCTGAGCCTTTTATAGGGTTGTGAGTGAGGTACATGCAGGTACTGAACTGCTGAGGAGAGAGAGAGAGAAGGGGGGGGAGAGGGGAGAGAGGGGAGAAAGAGAAAGAGAAAGAGAGAGGGGAGTGAGAGAAAGAGAGAGAGGGGGGGAGGGGAGAGAGGGGAGAAAGAGAGAGGGGAGTGAGAGAGAGAGAGAGAGGGGAGAGAGAGAGAGAGAGAGAGAGAGAGAGAGAGAGAGAGAGAGAGAGAGAGAGAGAGAGAGAGAGAGAGAGAGAGAGAGAGAGTTGTAGTGGATGGGGGTGTCTGAGAACTTTGTGTATGATGAAATATTAAGATTGAGAGAAAAAGAGAAATTTGTGTCAATAAAGACGGAGGAGGAAAAGGGAGACGGGTTGGTTATTAATTGTGTAGAAGTGGAGAACCCCCACGTGGAGCCCTCAGAATGTTAACAAGATGGAGAACATACCTCCGAGTCTGGGATCAGGCAGCGCGGGTAAACGTAATCACCTAAAAGCTTTTGTAAAAAAAACTCAAACCACCCACCAGATTGTGTACCTCTACATAGAACATTAACATAACATCACCCACCCCTCCCCCCTTTTCTCATTGCCTATGTGTTATCACTCCTAGGGCTTTTGTTAGCTCCATTTTCACCTCATTTGTACAGACACATGGCTCTTGTATCTTAACAGAAAGCATGTGGTATGTGGAGTTGACAATGTCATCATATTCTGAGACAATATTAATGTACAGTACATGTCAGAATATCCTGAATACATGGTTCATCACTGCCCTGGCCTGGGCAGTTCTGATACTGACGTGTTGTCTTTGCCTGAGTGATATCCATCTTAATCTCATTTCCATTGCTGGAGCAGACATGGGAATGGTTTTCATTTGCATTTCTCACCTGATCTGCTTTGACTGCTCTAAGTCTAAAGTCTTTGCAGTATCAGAGAAAATGTCAGTGAAACAAATGACTAGTTTTCACTAAACTGAGCATAATTACTTTGTCATGGAATGTCCATTGTATGAAAAGATTAAGGAGGGACCAAGCTATAGTAAAGAAGTCTAAGAAATAAGAAGTCTCATGCTTCCCAACATGGCGTGGTGACTTGACAGTTACATGACTTCTTTAACACACGATAATATCAACTGGATTTACAGTCTTAGCTCTGCTAACAAGGCCTGCGGTGGCTATAGGCTACAGGCCCCTTGAGAAATGCAGAAGACTCTTATTGTAAGACATCAGGCGACTTTCTTCCAACAGAGGATTATTCAGTGTTGGATTGGTTCTATAGTTAGAGCGGAGTTCATAAAGATTTAGTCAAGTTGTTAGCAGATGTAATATCTTTGTTCCTTTAAACCTGATTGACAGTTGCGGAGTAAAGGAATTCAAGGCTAAACTATAGAAGTACCACTGTGCTTTTTATGGGAACAGGAATATTTATATCATATTGTTTTGATCGGTTCACCACAGTTTGACAGTTATTGCACCAGGTTGCTAAGTTATATATTATGTATAGTATGTTATATTTCCATGTAAACATTCATTTGTTTCCAGTTTCATTATATTAGTAAGGTATGTCTTAGGGTTCAGTATAGGCTACAATTGATTAGAAGAATATTTTCTGTTTGCATATTGATTTTAAGTTGCTTCCAGAAATTAACCGATATGAAATTGAATTGACCAAAACCCTATGACATCCTCATCACATATGCATTAGCTGGATTCATAACTATACAATAGCCAGTACTTATGTGATTGCCATTTCATTATAGAAAGCAACTCTTGTTAGACAGGGGGCAATCATGGAGGTTCACCAAAACATTTGGACCCAATCTCCAAATGACTAAATAAAATAAGGTAATTTGACAGGTGCAATTTGCTGTACCACTACAGACAAACTCATAGAACCTGGTTGAAAATGTATGAATTATACATCCTGCTCGCTCCAAGATTAGAAGGAGTTTTGCCATTATAAACACAATGCCTTGAAGAAAAAATAACTGCCACCAAGCCATCTCATTACTTCTGTTCTGAACACTAGATATGTCTAAAGCTGAGGCCTGCTCAGTCACCACCGATGCATTGTAATACCAATAACGAAGGCCATGTACAGTAACAATATACATCAGAAACCCAAGCTTTGATTTATCCGTTGAAGATGCAGCAATGTCTAACTGAACAAGAAGTTGTTTAATTGCCTCCATTCCCTGTTTGTGCCACCTCCGAGCCCGGCCCAAATAAAGAAGTCATTGGCACTCTTCCTCTTTCACACCCCTAACGCCCTCCCACGCTCACTCCTACCATCTATTTCACTCTCACTCTACTGAGCTCCCCCCACCCCTTCACCCCCCCCCCCCCCCCCCCCGCCCCATCACAGTTACAGTTGCACAGCCCGTGTCGATCATCTGCAGGCCCCTAACCGCATAAAACACTCTGACTCATGCCGGTCTGAAACCACTTGTTATATTTTCACAAGCTTCCATTAAACAGACGTGTTGCATCTTTTATACCCTACTGCTAAACTAAGCCCTGCGCCATGTGGAGCCCAGAGGGTAGAGAGAGCTTCATCACCTCCGAGTCTTTGTGCTCTGTCTGCATGTCCCTATGGTTTTAGTTATTCCCATGGAGGACTGGCAGCGACGAGACTGTCACTGGAAATGACCCAACACTGTCCTCATTCACTCAGAGCACCATGCATTTCAAACCATCTCTACTCACTGGCCTACTTCTAAAGTCCATGGCTTGGTGTATTATTCTGCGTATTCTGCACACAAGCACACACATACACGCACACACATGCTCACACACGCTCACAAACTATAAAACTAACACTCACTTAAAGTTCCACATCCCTCCCTACGATTACCATTAAAACCTTTGTTCTTGAACTGGATATTAGTCTTGAGACCCGAATCATGAGGAACAAAACAAAACACATTCTAATGACACGGTATTGACCCTCGAGTCAGATTGCAGAGTTAACATCAGCGAGTCCATGATGGATGCACTTGCACAGATGAGTCACACAGAGCATTATTTAAAAATCAATGTTGCTGTTTTTCTTTTGCCTCTCATCTCCCATAATCTCCTCCACCTCGAGAGTGGAAAGGCGCCAGTTAAAGTGGTAACGCACTGCCAGGTTCTGTTCAGCACAGCAGACGGCCCCCTCTTCAGCCTCTCATCAGGTCCCACTGGAGAGTTCATCGGATAGCTTGCTAAAATATTCATGTTTGTGTTTTTTGTCTCAGGTTACTGATAGTCTATCCGGACTTGATTGGCCAATAAACATATGACAAGAGCTATGGCATTGTCATAAAGGTCTTCATATGCCATGGTGGAATGACGTGTCCTAATATTCGTGTGGGCGTATGAATAGGGTGGGATAGCTGTGGATTATAGGGTTGTCATCGGTTTGTGTTGAAAATATGCGTGAAGCCAAAGAAATGGTAGCAAACTGGCATTTGGGAAATGAATGACACACGCACACACAAATGCTCTCTTTCTCTCGCACCCCCCCCCCCCCCCACACACACACACACACACACACACACATACTCACACATAAATATACACCCCAGCACCCTCCGCCCCATATCCCCTCAAGGCTTGGTAAGTGGTCTCCCTCTCTCCTGGGATCCTTCTGTCCTGCTGTCTCGCCCTCTGGCTCTCCCCCTCCCCCATCCCTCCCCCGTCGGCCGTCTCTCACCAAATGGCTATCAGATTTAAGATCAGCCATTTGTAAAGTCAACAGATGTGGACCACTTAGGATGGATTGCAGACACACTTCTTGTGTTCCTATGTGTTCCGCTGTTTCAGCCGAGTCCACGGAGGCGGAAAACAGAGCAGGCAGTCTCACACAGTCTGCCAGTACTGAAGCGTTGCTTTTGGCACTTATCATGCTAAATTGTTTTGCACTTAAATGGTCGACTAAGTAGAGATGTGATTGTATTGTTTGTGGTATCAGACAAACAAAAAAAACAACATGCAATGCTGGGTTGAAATGGAATTATTTTCTTCTTTCAGAATGTCAAACTGCTTATGTTATGAAGAATTAGAACCCCGTTCAAGATCAGTTCAAATCAGGTGATTGCAAAAAGCATTTCCACCAACAGAATGTCGAGTGACTGTTGTTAAGGGATTTGAACCTATGAAATGTATCATTTGTGAGCTATTTGTCTCCTGCCTCTCTCTTGCCCTTATGCCCTGACCCGAAGTTTAATAGGGACTACTTCACCTGGAGGCCTGAGAGGGGAGCCTCAAATCACACAGCACTTTCCTTCAAATTCATTCACCCATTTGTTCAATCTGAACTATTCCCCCAAGTGAACTTGACTTCAAGGTCAGGGTCTAATTAGAAAATGTTTTAAATATGTCAGCCCGCTCAAGCATTGATTACATCAGCATTAACACAAATGGCTCTCTAAGTGCCCGGTTATGGATTGGATCCATTTGGGGCCCACCTCTCTCTGGGGGTGGGGGGTAGGGGGAGTAAGGTGAGTAGGGGGAGGCCCCCTCCCCATCCTGACCTCTACGCCTGTGAAGCCTGTCAGAGGCTAACCTGGAATACATTAAAAAGATGGAAATATACGGCCCTGTAAAAGCCTTCAGGTTCTCTGGGGCGAGGTCAAGGATGCTGCTGGCCTATGGAAGCCAGTGTTGTAGACATGGTGCAAGGTTCATGAGCAGGTGTCTGTGTACAGCACACCCAGGAGCAGCTGAAGGCTAGAGGAGCCTCAGCTGCTGGGGGAATCTGTCCTTGCTTGGCTGGTTTGTTGATTGGTTGGATGCCTGGTTGTGTGGATGACTGGATGACTGTGTGTGTGGCTCGGTGTGTGGCTGGCTGGCTGGCTGTTTGGTTGGCTGGGTGGGTATCAAGCTGGCTGGTTGGCTTGCTGGCTGGCGGTTGGCAGGATGCCTGGCTGATTGGTGGAGAACCCATGACAACCTCCTCTATGTAGAGGACACAAACACTGGCTTCTCCTTTGTCTGTTGTGTGTTTCCTGGCCCATGACCCGCTCTACAGCATCCCTGCCCGCAAACACGGGGAGCTGTGCGGAGTCAGAGAGGAGTAGCGGCCCTCTGATCAACCTTGACATCAGATGTCACATCAGACATGGATCACGTGAACCCTGCATGCATGTTGTGCCCCGTGCCATTAGCATGCCCAGTGTGCGCATACATGGTGAGCTGAGACAGTGTCAGACTGGTCGTACACACACAAGCAAATCCCCCCTCAAACTGCCTGGCCATGCACCAAGAGAAAGAGGGAGAGGGAGAGGGAGAGGGAGAGGGAGAGGGAGAGAGAGAGAGAGAGAGAGAGAGAGAGAGAGAGAGAGAGAGAGAGAGAGAGAGAGAGAGAGAGAGAGAGAGAGAGAGAGGAGGAATATGTGTTTGTGTCAGAGTGTGGTAGGAGGGATTAAGGGATGCGTGAACATTTATTTGCGTTCCTAGGTTCTCATGAGTAGTGAGTATTATGTCGAGTTGTGAGCTAAAACTCAAGTAAGCCTTTGTTTATTGATGTATAGAGTTCGGCAGACCTTCTTTGACCTCGCCGGCCTGAAGGGATGGAGGGCAGTGTTTCTTCTCTGTTGTTCTTGTCTGAAATGGTAGAAGTTGCCGGAGTCCTCTACAAGGAGTTCATACCACTGCAAATTTAGAAATGTACTGTACATGCACGCGCCATGCCCAGATTGCAACACTGGAAGGAGCTTTTGATGCAGTCGCTGCCAAATGATACAGCATCTCCAAGATTCCATGGAAGATATCAACAGGAATGTATCCAAGATTTTAGCTGTCGGCTGTGGTAGGATCAGGAGACATGGCATGAGTTATGTTCTCATCCCATTCCACAGCTTCAATCAAGACAGGCTTAATTGGGAGACCATTTTTGGAGATGGAAGCACATTTTTTGAAGTATTCAGGTACTTTAAACTTGGCATGATTGCAAGATAAGGCAAGTTGCGTGATCAGATGTTTCTCAGAAGTGTTGAAGACACCAGAAAGCCTCTCAATCCAGTCAGCTGCAGTACATCTGGCAGGAGAACATTAGCAGTCCCATTTCCCTATGCGCCCAAATCTCGAGATCCCATATTGAGCAAATATCCATAATTAAGCAGTAGCTATTAATACTATATTTAGAGTCTGTGGGGCTGGATGGGATGCTAGCTCAACACAGAGGGCTCGGGGAAACCTTTGAGATAACCCAGCCCGATGAATAATTCTGTCTCTCCCTCCCTCTCTCTCTAGCCCTCTGTCACTCTCCCTCTCTCTCTCACTTTCTCTCTCTCAAATACCCACACTCTCTCTCCTCCCCACCAGCATGACCACCACCTTCTCACTACTAACCCCCCACCCCCCCCCCCACCCAACCCCCATCCTGTCCTCCCCAACTCTAAGTGACTCAGTGTGTTATTTCCAGACCAGTACCATGGCACAGAGTAACACAGTCCTCAGCCCTGAGCAGTCGACCTCTCTTTCTTTCTCTCAGTCTCTCTCGCCCCCACCTATCTCTTTCTCTTCTCCCACCCGCCACTTCACCCCTACCTCTCTCTGTCTCCCTAATTTTCTCTCTCTTTTATCGTCCTCACCTCTCGTCCACCTCTCTCTCTTCCTTCTCTGTCTACTCTCTCTCTCGCCCAAACCTCTCTCTCCTCTCACCTTCACCTCTCTGTCTCTCTCACTGTCTTTCCTCTCTACCTCTCTTTGCCCAGTCCTCCTGGGGCTCAGACAGCCATTACACAACCACTAGATCTCAATGTGAAAGCCATTTCATTATAGCTCTCTAGCTCAAGGAATCCATTGTCATTAACAGTTCCTATGGGCTGCTGTAATATGGAATAAATCGACAGTATCTGGAGATGATAGTCATGATAGATATTACTGTAGATCCGGTGAGACTGCATTCAACCTCGGCGAACTCCTTTCGGAGATATTGTCTTTAGGAACCTAATCCTGCAACAGAAGATCCTCATATTACTTTGTGTTTATGACAATGTGAGAGTTGATCATGATGATTCACCCTCCATCCACAGTTTACGGTTTTGAACATCTGCTAAAGTGCCACCCACCCACACATGCACACCCCCCCCCCCACATACATGCAAACTAGAGGAACAGCTTTAGGTCTCTGTAGCACACACTCACTAACCAATGTGCAGCAGGCTCATGAAGAAACCTACCCTCCTCCAGTGAGGGAAAACACAACCAACTGTCACTGTGGCTCTAGTCCATATCTTAGCCCCAATCCCTGGATAGTAGCATGCACGCGTGTCTAAGTTTGTGTGTGGTGTACTGGCCTTCTGTGCTGGACAGATGCTATTATCTGTGTGGCTACAGTGAAGTGCCTTTGAGGCCTCTGGACAGAAGATTAGAAGTGCAGACTTGTGCATGTGGGTTCGTGTGAGGGGTTTTAAATGGCTGTACACTATATATATATATATACATCATGTGTGTAGCTGAACATCCAAACATTAGGTATGTGACGTATCTTTCTGTAGCTTGCGGACACGTGTGTGTGTGTGTACGTGCGTGCCTGCGTGCGTGCGAGTGTGTGTGAGTGTGTGCGGACAGCAACAAAGGGGAGGAGGATGTGTCTCAGGCTTGACAGGACAGCAAGTGGGGAGAAAACACACACACAGCTTCCTGTGTCACGGCGCTGTCTCACGCCGACACGTAGCTACTGATACCTCAGCAGGGAGACAAGTGGCTCATTACACACTGTGGGAGAGAGCTGTCCTGTCAGCCACACCTCTAACCATAGGAGGAAGACTTAGAGGACACAGGCTCTACAGGTTTACCTGCTCTGGTTTATTGTAGCGAGCAAATTCAATCCAAGACGTTTGACCGTCTTGTGTTTTTGAAATGTATTTTATCGAACGCCCCTTATCGTCTGGAATCCTATTGTGGTGAACTGTCATTGCAGTTCAACATACTTGTTGCAAAGTATGTTGTCGTTTAAAGGTTTCCTGTTTTGGGTTTTGTTATCCTGTGTTGGATTGTTGTCGTACAGTGTATTATTAATTAATGTTTGTGTTTTCTTACATCTGTCTGTGTTCTGTGATGAAGGTTGGTAAGGGTTAATGGAAGATGAATAGGGTTGATTTGATACATTATTGATGTTTGTGAGAGGTTGACTGACTATGGAGGACATGAGCTACCCGAAACACCATAGCAGTGAAATCACATGACATGAAATGAAATGTTCTTTCCCTCTCTCCATGGAATACTAACAACCTCTTTTTTTCAGAACAGGATGTGTGCAGTTGGGTGTACATGTGTGTCTGTTGTGAGGGTGTCTTTGTGTGTGTGTGTGTGTGTGTGTGGGTGGGTGTTGATGAGATATGTATGAATGTGGGCCACTCAAGGCAAACAGGAAATAGGCAGCACAGTCCTGTGGTCCTTTGTCTTTTGGAGGTTGTGACGGCTTCGAAGACCTTGTCCTGTTGTTGTCTTGGGTACCTTTCTCTTGACACAAGGCTCAGCCTATGACAGATGGGACCCTGGCTCTCTTTGTAGAGGACCCTGGAGAGCTGACCAGGCACTTAGACAGGCAGCCATTCACCTCCAGGGCTCCAGGTTCATCTGTGTAGCAGTGTGTGTGGATGTGCGTGTGCGTGCGTATGTGTGCATGTCTGTGTGTGCGTGTTTGTGTGTGTACATTTACATTTAGTCATTTAGCAGACGCTCTTATCCAGAGCGACTTACAGTAAGTACAGGGACATTCCCCCGAGGCAAGTAGGGTGAAGTGCCTTGCCCAAGGACACAACGTCAGTTGGCATGACCGGGAATCAAACTGGCAACCTTCGGATTACCAGCCCGACTCCCTCACCGCTCAGCCACCTAACTCCCTGTGTTTGTGTGTGTGTCTGTGTCATCTGTCAACCCTGAAAAGGATCTATTTGTTTGTATTTCTTTTGAGAGTAGGGACATATTAGGTCCCATGCACACAACCCCTCTCTCATTAGATTTTTTTGTGCATGAGAGTCCTGCACATCAAAGCTTTCGTTGATAAGACCAAGTTCTATAAGAGATGCTCCATTCAGGTTATTACTCATCCTATCAAATAATGTTATATGCATCCCATCTCAACAACATACAAAAATTACAGTATAATTTATATTGTAAAAACTTTAATGTAAAAAAGATTATTATTAACAATTGTATTCACATTTTCATTATCTACATGGTTTTTATGTTATTTTAATCTCTTCCTTAGGGACATTTTTCTCTGGGACAGATTTTATCATTTGAGAAAAAAAGTTTGAGTCGCATGAACCAGGCTGCATGTTAGGGCATGGGAGACAGTGACAGGATTTACATGAAGTTTCTTGAGTGAAAGTGCATTGCGTGTGGGTGTGTGTGCATTTGTGTGTGCGTGTGTGTGTGTTGTGTGTGTGGGTGGGTGGGTGGTGAGTGGGCAGGCTGGCCATGTGGAACTGGGAGAGGTTGTGACTGCTGACTACTGAACCACACTGCCTCTAGAGATCAAAGACTGGCAGGGAGGGAGAGGAGAGGGAGGGGAGGGGGGGAGCGGACACAGAGGGAGGGAGGGGGGAGCGGACACAGAGGGAGGGAGGGAGGGGGGAGAGGACACAGAGGGAGGGAGGGGGCAATGGGAAGGGAGGGCTGAGGGCGGAAGGTGGAAAGGGCATAAGGGACTGAAAACAGGGAGCGGCAGGTGTAAAGGCAACCGTACAGGGAATCAAGGGTAAGAGGAGGTTTGGAAGGTGAGGAAGTCATTGAAAGGGAGCAGGGAAGAGGTTAGGAGGGTGTAGCAGGGGTTCCTGCCCTGCCTACATCAAAGGATGCAGGCAGGCATTGTCGAACAGGAGGAGAGGAGAACGGAGGTCCTTGGGAGGGGGTCAGAGGGAGACATCAGGCAGGGTGGAGGTGGGGGCTGGAAGGGCCATGAGAAGGGTGAGGGAGGGGTGGGAGGTAGCAAGGACTCGAGAGGGGATTGAGGGTTGAGGGGGGAGGGGGGGGGGGGGGGTTGAGGAGGGCTGAGAAGAGGGCATGGGAGCGTAAAGAGGGCAGGTTCTAAGGCCAGACATTCCTGCAGTCATTCAGGCTTCAGAAGCTCCAGACATGGTAACAATAGCTGACGACTAACCTCCTACTGCTTCTTTCTCCCCGGACACTGCAGCAGGCCCTGCTTCCTCCGTGGACACTTTGTCATGCTAATACAACTCCACAATGTGCAGGTAGGATACACAGTCAAGCACACAAAACACAAAACGGGGCTTATTGTGTCCAAGGCATGTAATTATCCAAAGCGAGTCACAATTTGCCTGACGTCTCATAAACTCATTAAGAAACATTTTCAAAATGGCGTGGGTGTGTTTTTCATTTTCCTCGTGGTTTCGTAAATGACAAAGGCATCGAATCTCTCTGAGTTGCAAACTGCAACTCTGTGGCTGCGTCAGCATGCGCCATCCTGTCTGGACCAATCAGCATGCTCTGATGAACTACGGGGTGGGCCTAACGCATGATTGACATCTACCACTAGCTGCCATGTCGAGTCTTTGATTCATATCATATGATCCTTGTCAGAGCGAGGAGGTGATGTGGAGGAGGTCGAGGTGGTCACTGGTCCCTCTGGGTCATCAGGCTGTGGTAACTACCACTGGAACCCACTATGACACACTGTCAGTTCTGCAACTCACCATGAACACCCAGGCTAGCAAGTCCCCAAATCAATTATTTTTGCTTCCTTCATCAGAGCCTTTTGATCCTGAAGTGAATGGAGGAGCTGTCCACTGAGGAGCCTCGTGGTCTGGCTGCAGGGCTTCTGCTAAGGAGGCCCGTGAGGCCAGCCTGGTTAACTCCACATGAGGAGGAGAGAGGGGGGGGGGGGGGTCTCTGTATCCCTCTGTTCTGTCTCTCCTTGGGGACGAGGAGACAGAGGATCAGCCTCCCACAGCCTTAGCCCCGGGTCACACTGACAGACAGCAGGGAACGTGGGGGCAGAGGGGTGGAGGTGGTGGGGGGGACACTCCATGTGAAGGAGAGAGAAGTGATTGGAAGAGTGGGAGGTGAGATAGAGACAGTTTGAGAGTCACATGAGAGTTGGGGGAGAGAGAGAGAGAGAGAGAGAGAGAGAGAAGAGAGAGAGAGACGAGAGAGAGAGAGAGAGAGAGAGAGAGAGAGAAGAGGAGAGAGAGAGAGAGAGAGAGAGAGAGAGAGAGAGAGAGAGAGAGAAAGAAATAGGGCACACGAGTGAGAATAAGAAATGGAGAAAACAAGGGGGAAAATGAAGAGGACGAGTGAACAATGAAGAAACAACTGACAGAGGTCAGCCACAGGTTGGCTTACTGTCAGATAATTACCAGACAAACACGTCACTTCCTATCACATCTAATCAGATCTCTCAAAAGTGTGTTGTTGTGTGTGTGTGTGTTGGTGTGTGTGTGTGTGCATACATGCGTCTAAGACCGTGTGCCTGCATGTGAGTGTGCATGTGTGCAAGATCTTTTCTTTTTTACGGGGGGGGGGGGGGGGGGGCCTCATAGATGTCACACGGCAGGTTCTACAACTTGACAGGCTGGTTATTTCCCATTAAAAAAAACATACATCAAGCTCCTACATTAAGTAGACTAAATGTCTCTTACATAGAGATACAATGCATTGGATTAGAAACGATAGCGGTGGCACCTCACACAGAGGCCTCCTGACCGATGGAAGAGCCCCTGAACGCCTGTCTTTGTTCACAATCATCCAAAAGCAGTGGATGTTAGATGTGTGGAAGCAGATCCTGGTGGCCACGCTCCTCATGCTGCTCTTGCATTGTATCCTTCCAGCTCTGCTGTGATTAAGGTATCACACAACAGACAGATTAGATTAGAGCACAATAGTAAATCTGTCTCTGTTTGTTCATCAATTTAATACACGGCGCCACGTTTAATTCCGTAAAAAAAAAAATGAAAAAAGAAAGGGGATAACATCAATTAAAAATGTAATCCAAGCCATTAGGATGGACTAATGTGATGAGAACCATATCACCAGGATGATTCGGCTGTCTGACAGTGGATGCAGCCTGTGCAGGTGGAAGCGTGTGTGCATGTGTATGTTTGTTTGTGTGTGTTCTGTTTGCGTGTGTGTGAATGATTCTCTGGACAGTCTTGGTGTGTTCTCTCATCAGGAGCTGTTGTTAAGCCTCCAACTGTGTCCCTCTGTGTCCCACTGTGTCCCTCTGTGTCCCTCTGTGTCCCACTGTGTCCCTCTGTGTCCCACTGTGTCCCACTGTGTCCCTCTGTGTCCCACTGTGTCCCTCTGTGTCCCTCTGTGTCCCACTGTGTCCCACTGTGTCCCTCTGTGTCCCTCTGTGTCCCTCTATGTCCCACTGTGTCCCACTGTGTCCCTCTGTGTCCCACTGTGTCCCTCTGTGTCCCACTGTGTCCCACTGTGTCCCTCTGTGTCCCTCTGTGTCCCACTGTGTCCCACTGTGTCCCTCTGTGTCCCTCTATGTCCCACTGTGTCCCACTGTGTCCCTCTGTGTCCCTCTGTGTCCCTCTGTGTCCCACTGTGTCCCACTGTGTCCCTCTGTGTCCCACTGTGTCCCTCTGTGTCCCTCTGTGTCCCACTGTGTCCCACTGTGTCCCTCTGTGTCCCTCTGTGTTGCGAACGCACGTGAGTGTCCCCAAGAAACTGCATTTTGAAGTCCAGCCCAATACGGTGAGGTCAGGAAGAGAAATCTTCACCTGACACAGTGTCTCCTGTCACACACTCAAAGGTTAATTCAATGCTGAGATTCCCTCCGGGCACTTATCTATATACCTGATCTCTGAACACAGGCAGAGAAAGAGAGAGGAGCAAGTTACAAAGAGGAAAGGAGACACACAGGAGAGATAGAGTGAGAGAAAGAGAGTGAGAGACAGGAGGGAGAGAGAGATATAGAAATAAAGAAAGTGAATAAAACCTTACACTTTTGAATTTCTGTGCAAGTGAAAGGATACAATTATAGAGTTCCAGATATATGATTAACACTGCATAACTTGAGAAGAAATTACAAGGTCCTCTCTGCTGTATATTTTCTCAAGATCGTTGCACCCCACCCCCTTTCTCTCTCTCTCTCTCTCTCTCTCTCTCTCTCTCTCTCTCTCTCTCTCTCTCTCTCTCTCTCTCTCTCTCTCTCTCTCTCTCTCTGTCTCTGTCTCTCTCTCTCTCTCTCTCTCTCTGTCTCTCTGTCTCTGTCTCTCTCTCTCTCTCTCTCTCTCTCTCTCTCTCTCTCTCTCTCTCTCTCTCTCTCTCTCTCTCTCTCCCCCTCCCTCCCTCCCTCCCAAACCTCTCTCTCATTACCCAGAGAAAAGGTACAACAAGAGAAAGCCGGCGTAACCAGGGTCATTTTCCAGGTGAAGAGTTGGTTAGTCAGGGACAACAGAGTGACAGACACATTCTATTCCCTCGCTCATGCCTGAAGCTGTGGCACCAAACACAAACTGATCCCCTTCTCCCTCCTTTCTACTCTTTCTCCCTCCTTTCTACTCTTTCTCTCCCTCACTCTCTCACTGACTTAATCTGGTTTTCTTTCGCATGCTCCCTCCCTCCCTCCCTCCCTCCCTCCCTCCCTCCCTCCCTCCCTCCCTCCCTCCCTCCCTTCCCTCCCTCCCTCCCTCCCTCCCTCCCTCCCTCCCTCTCCATCGCTGTTGATTGTGTGTCAGAGGGGGTGCATTCAGAAGAAGCTCCAGAGAGATCTATAGTACTGTAAATAGAACAGCTGCCAAATCGAAGGCATCAGCGGCCCCTAGATGTTATCACCAGCTTTTTGTGATGTTGTGTTTGATCTGGGTTTTTATTTTGGTGGGGGGAGGGGGAGACATTAATGCAGCGACAAACGGAAAATGAAATCCATATATAGGCATGCACCGGCTTGATTGTACAATGTAAGACACAACTTGATTATCGTGTTTTGGAGGAGCGATGAATTTGATAGTTTTTGTCATCCTCGCCATTGATTGTGTTGTGTTCAAAATACCAGGCCTCACATGTCCCAGTGTTCATGAAAGAGCATCTTGTGGAAGGAGTGCTGACCGGTGTTCACCCAAGGCGGGATGATGCAGGGTGATGATGTTAATATGACCTTTGCAACTCTCACACGCTCCTCGACGAGACTGTGCGTCTCCACATCTTTCTGCCGACAAAAGAGACAGTTAGCTTCTCTCGTGGTATTTAGCTGACAGAGCACTCCTCCTCTTCTGGTGTTAAAACATTAACGATCACTTCCTTTAACATTAATGTTAAAGGACCCTGGTGTATTCCGCTGACACATTAATGAATTCAAAGGCACAAAGAACTTTGACAGAGGCAGTCACAAGTTCACAAAAACAGTTTTGCGACGCTTTTGAAGGACATTTTGTGGTGAGGTAAGTACTAACCCTTGTAGCTCCCCTTAAAATGGAAGTGAAACAGCCGTACTCCTTGGAGGCTGGTATCAGTAGAGAGATTTTGGCTGATTTATAAGGGGAGAGTGATTAAGTCCTGAGGAACTCCAACTAGGGCTTATGAGTCTGTGTGGGGGTGGATGAGAAGGCAGTGGTGGATTTTCCTCAGGTCATTAGGCATTTCAGGATGTCAAAGACCTCTTCTTCCAATCAGTAGACGTAAATCACCTGCCTGGCTCTACAGTCATCCACGTCTCGCCAGGGCAAATTCAATTAAACAGCAGTTCCTGGATGAGTTGGCAATCCCTCCTCCTGCTGTACGGAACCAGGCGTGGGCTGTGAAATCTTTCACTGTTTTATTTGTCATTCTTTTCATCTGCTCTCTCTCACACTGTCTCACTCTGCTCTCTCCCTCTCTCTCTCATATGCTCTCTCCCTCTCTCTCTCATATGCTGTCTCCCTCTCTCTCTCATATGCTCTCTCCCTCTCTCTCTCATATGCTCTCTCCCTCTCTCTCTCTCATATGCTCTCTCCCTCGCTCATATGCTCTCTCCCTCATTCTCTCTGCAGTTGTATTTCTTTGACAATTGAAAAGGCTTTTGAACATTGCGTGTTTGATTTTCCAAACAGGATATCGATGCTGAATGCAGACCCTAGACAACAAAAGACGCTCATAATTTTTCTCCTCTGCAATATTACAACCCTGTAAATAACATCGTTTTGTTAATAGTGGCACGCTAAAAGTCTTTCAATCTGATAAACAACAAGCACAAGCTGTGGAGTTTGATAAGTTATAGCAATACACAGCAAATCTGTGTCATCTCTGCCCAAAATGCTAAATTATGAGTATCTACCATTTCGTACAACTGCTTGTTCTTACGTGTATTTGTATTCCATTGTTATCTGCTTAAACTTCAACACTGCTCTCTTGAATTATCTTGAGACATTTTCTTATCCGTATTATATCTCTACAATTTGTTCCTCAAATCCAGCTTTTTAAGCAACGATGGGACCGCCCTCCAGAAAAAAAGGGTGAGGTAACCTTGCCTTCAATCCCTGGCCAGGAACAGATGGAAGCAAACAGGACTGAAAGCCTCAAAGTGAAGTCGGATTAAGGTCATTGCAGAGTTTCATAACCATAAGAGATATCACAATATCAATTAGAGTCACAATAACCCACACAAACATATGTATACTTGGACTGAGTTTCTAATCCACCCCGCAATAGACCACCCAGTCATATGTATGCAGCAGGCCCAAGCCCAACCCTACCCCGCCCCACAGAAGCTGCGTAGGCCTATAGACACATTCCACTTCATTGAGTCCAAACCCAGTCCCTGATGAGAGAGAAAAAGGAAGGAGAAAAAAAGAAAAGAAAGAAATCCCTTAATCCCTGAATTGGGACAAATTTCTTGTGAATGATTCAATTTCCTCTTCATTGTGTCATGCGAGGTTGAGGCTGTAGTCACTCAGAGTGGGCCGGTGTCCTTGTTCTGGTGAGGGTCGTCCCCCTGGATCAGGACAATAGAGGAGGTGGGCGCTGGTGTCAGACATAGAACAAAAAAGAAACTACAAGGTTGATTCTGAGATGGTATTTTTGGGGGTCTGCAATAAGAAATTCTGGAGCTATTTAGAAGCTTTGGCACTGTTTTAAAATGACTTTAATGCAATTTTATCCTACTGAGACATGGTCAATTGGGTGGGCGACAGTGAATGCTCAACTACCCTGCGGTGTCATGAATCTTGCCCTGGGCTACAGACTTGATAACGACGGGAGCTAGGGACAACAGCCACTCGAACCCAGCAGAAAGGTTTGCTCTCCAGCAACTAAAATGTGAATTATGATGCGATGGGATGTTCTCTGTGACAGCATAAATGTTTTCCTTTTTGAACAGAACTGAAATGTAGAAATGGTTATTTGTAAGACTTTGTAAGGTTTGGGGGTGGTTTGAAAACTTTTGAGGGTTTGATACTATTTTAAAGGCCAGTCAATTCAATGGTGATTTTGTACATAGTTCTGTTTGGTAGATGGCTATCAACCTCAATATGAATGGAATCTATTGGTCAAAACTTCACACTCCAGTACTTAGGTAAGACCAGTGAAGGGTGACCAATTAAAAGCAATTGGGCAGCTTGAAGTTAAATCATGGTAATTTTAGACTCCTTTGTGGTCTACATCTTAATGACCCGTTGGCCTCCAAACGTTTCTAAATTGAGTGAGTTCACCAAAATTAATCAATTAGAAACATATGCTGCTCAACAGTTGCTGTGACATGAGGAGGCTTGTAAGATGAGATCCATCTGTGCCCCTGGTTTTGACCACGAACGCTCCATTATACTCTAAAGGACAGCTTTAGATCAGGAGAAAAGCAAGGTTAGGCCTAGTTCATTCGATTAATTTCACATGGCAGTGTGTTCTGCTGCGTCTCTGTGTTCTGGAGGAAGACGTGGTGGAAACAGCGAGCAAACACAGAGCAGAGCACCACCTGATAGTTCTTTGTGGGACGAAGAACATTATTATTCCTGTATGTGTTTTCGTATCTACGCAATCATTCTGACACAACAAATGATTTTCTGAATTATGCTATTTATCATGAACCTGAAGTACCTCATGAGATAATGTTCATCCTGGTCTAAGGAAATACAGACTAGGTGACTTAAATGGATATTAAGATGCCTTATCAATCATGCGTCTAACTATACATGGTATCAGAGTGTGATAAATGTATAACCAACTGGTCTAAAAATACCAACATGCTTTACATACCCAGTCTCTACCAAGTCCAATTTGTGGTTGAAAATACATTGTTATTGATTTATATTCTAATAAACCTTGTTTCTACCTGTCTGCTGTCCTGCACAAAGCTCCCAGATGTAATTGCATTTCTAAGATGATGTAACACACAATCATTCATCTGACATGGGCTGACAGCAATGTCAACATTACTGTGCATACATCACACCGGCATTTTTTTTGCCAGAGAGTAATGTAATTAACTAGACACCATTTCACTACAGAGCCAGTGGCACAAACATTTAAAACCCTGCAACAGAAGACTCACCTAAGACTAAATAAATACAGAAATGTATACATAATCAAGTAACACTGATATTTAGTGTTTTTGCCCAACCGCCCTCCGTTCCACGTTCTGTACAGGAAGTTGGTCTTGCCTCATTTTGATCTTTTGACAAGGAAAACGTTCTGCTGGAGAGCATCTGCATTGAGATATGAGGATATGTGTATGAACATCTCAAACAACATCAATCAGGCTACTTCTCATTCCAGAACCATCTGTCTAGCCCAGATGCACGTAGACAGTACCTTGCATTTGCATTAGAATGAAAACAATCATTTAGATGAATCACACACCTACATTAACATGACATCACACAAAAAGGGCATTGTTGTAAAGTGAAGTATGCAAGTTTGATAACAATAAACATTATGATGCAACACAACTGCGGTCAGATACGGACAAACGGTCTTATTTTAAACACAAGAATGCAGCTACGGTTCAACTACTCAAAAATTGTTTGTGAAGAGAAAGATCAGAGTGTGAATGCTGTCTATCTGTGTTGTACCAAGCTTCTCCCTGGTGAAGGCTATAAGACTTGAGGTATTTCTTGCCCCTTCCACACCATGCTGAGCAGTTGTGTTGTTTGGGGGTGGGGTGTGTGTATGTGTGTGTGTGAGTGAGTGAGTGAGTGAGTGAGTGTGCGTGTATTTGATGGGCCTGTCAGTGCGATGTTGAGGCTGGCTCTAGGAACCTGTTATCTGTAGCACTCAAAAGACCCCAGAATGCTGTGGTACAAACGGTGTTTTCGTGTTGCACTCTCAAGTGCCTGGTATAGGGCTTCTTTCAGTGTCTGAGTGTGGGAGCAGACAGCTAGTGAAAGCTGGAGACTGGCTAGGTACGGCACTAACCCATCATCACAACTCCTTGTTCTCTCTGGGAAACATTTTCCTATTGCAAATATTTCTGGAAATAATATAGAACTAAATTGATGTAAACACTTCTGTGATAGCGAGCAAGAGACGTTATCAGTGATACCTGGATGTGTTTTGAATGGCTGTATAACGTTTTTGGACAGCTTGTCCATATTTCTGCACTAGGCAATTTGGGCCCAGAGTTGTCTGTACACTGACAAGGGGAGAGGCCAACACCGTCATGAAAGCATAAACAACTCCACGTCCTCTCTCTCCCTCTTACCCTCGTTCCCCCTCTCCCCCTCTCGCCCTCTTGATCTCTCTTTCTCTCTCTCTCTCTCTCTCTCTCTCTCTCTCTCTCTCTCTCTCTCTCTCTCTCTCTCTCTCTCTCTCTCTCTCTCTCTCTCTTCTGTTGTGCTGTCCATCCAGTAGTTGCTTCTTAGAGGAAGCCCAGCCCTAATTGAAAGATCTGCAGGGCCAATCAAATGTCGTCCATATATGCATGAGGACTTGTCAAGGCTGTCAGTGCAGCAAGGCTGCTTTCATCAGGACGGGAGCTTCTGCACCTGCTTCTGGTTTCAAATTAAGCTTCTACTTCTTTTCATTCGTGTTTCTTTTCTGGGTTCAACTGTATACTGTAGGTTGTTGGACACAGGCAGTTGGAGATAATTCAAACACCCAGGTAATGTCCTTTAAAAGTAACAAATTTGTACAAAAGATTGAATACAATGGAAAAGCACATTGGTTAATAAAAGCTCAAAATGTTGGAAGAGACTCTATTGACAAGGAAACCCATGACCCAGGAAATGAAATCAGTTTTACGACCTCTATGGAGGCACGCAAACTAGCTGCCTTTAATGACTAGAGGCAGCCTCGAACCCATTGATCCTTCCTGTGCCTTCCCCTCTATCCCTTGTCCTGTCCTTTGGCTTCCACTAACTTCCTCCCCTCTTCTCTCCTCTTCAACATTACCTTCTACATCTTCTCCTCTGGTTCTCCTCTCTCCCATCCACTCCTCCCATCCCCATCCATCATCCTCTTGTTATTAGGTCTTCATCTTTCCCCCCTCCACCACTCCTCCCTTTCCATCTCCTCTCCTCTACCGTTTTCTCACTCACATCTTCCTATTTCTCACCTCAAACAGCTTACCATTCCCAGAACGAACCCATTCTACACTACTAATGAGCAACAGGAAGGGCTGGTATTGAGGTACAGCGACAGGGAGATGGGCTCCCTGCTGTGTCCTCGCCCTGCCTCCCCCTGTCTGCCCACATCTCTCTACCCTGTCTCCGCTGTCTAAGTGGGAGTGTCCAGCTGGTCACCAACGGTAACCAGTGGTAAGCGGCGGGGGCCCACGGAGGTTTTGACCCCCGCCGTGGCGATGGTGGCGCTCCTCATAGCGGGGGTGACACCCCATGGGGACAGTAATGAGAAAAAGCGACCTGCCACTGAGAGAGGCAGTAATTACTCTGTGGCATTTGTCGTCTGCTGACACACACATCTGAGTCTTCTCTTTACCTGTCTCTCACCTATCTATCTACAGGGTTCTCTGTCTACATGCAGATGATTGCTCTCTATCTCTTTCTATCTCTCTCTCACACTCCCTCACCCCTCTCTCGGCCTCGTCTACTATATCTGTTCTGCTCATTTATGTGCACCTCGTTCCCTGCGTTTCTTTCTCTCTGTTTCTTCCTCCTTCTTGACCCCCCCCCCTTCTCCCCTTCCCACCTCAGTGAAAAGGCCATCTCTCTGCGCTCTTTGACTGTACATCTTTTAAATAATGGAGAACACAGCAGCTTTGATTTTGTCAAGTTGAAGAATAGGGTACATTTCAAAAATACCAATTCAGTTAATTGCAATCAAGTTAATTGCACGTTGAAATGTGTGACCATCAAATGTGAATAACAGCATAGTAATCATAGTAATGACAAATAGCAATCACCATTAAACAACTTTAGCTCCTGCTGGGCATCATGTGACTAAACATACCTCAGTTTAAATCAACTCCTTAAAGTATTCTCTAAGCTCTAAAATAAGGCTCAGAACTTCTTTCCAATATTCAACTGTTAATAATCATGCATCCTTATTATAGATTTTACAACCTTGCACCAGTGTATCTAGCATTTATTTGCGGGGGAATTCTAAACATTTTAGGCCCACACGTCCAAAGGGATGCGAGAAGTTTTAGTTAAAGAGGAAGTTGCTTGCAAATATGAAAATATCTATGTCGAAGAGTAAATATTCCTAGTTGTCGACAGTGTTTGTGTTTTCACAGCAGTGAGGTCTTGAGTTGGTAATATGGGATCCCTAGCTTAGATGAGAGCGGTCTAATCTCTGTTCCCTTGGCATGGGCATTACACAGCCTTTCATTTGGACAGAATTTCATGGTCATCTGAACACACGCTGTAGTCTTTATTCTTTTGCCATTGAGGACCTTTTGTAGTATATTATGAATATGTCACTCAGGGAGGGAAAGCTTGGCAGTCATTGCTTCTCTGCCGTCAGTATCAAAGTCATGGTGGAGGCTTGCAGTCGCGAGCTCGTCTGTGCTTGTGGAGAGAAATAAAATAGGATGTGTTTTTGTTTTGAAAACGAGTCGTTTGGTTTTGGCTGCTCGCCTCGACACTGCTGTGGAGTGTTTCCAGTGAGCAGCTCTCTTGTGCTGGTGCTTAATCTTTGACCGTGTGCATCCATTTTATTAAGTGCAGTTGAAATGTCTTATCACCTTTTCATATGTACAGATGACATAGCATTGAATGTGGTTGTCTAACGCTACACAACTTTGGTAGGTATGGAGTCTATGACTGTAGCAAAGTCACATATTTTCAAAGGTGGGGGCAGAAATGGAACAAGAAACTGTTCAAACTTCCTGTTCAAAGCAAATGTTTCCTTTAGGGAACTGGCAGATGTTTATTTCCCCCACATTACCAATACTCACCGCTGAAGAAATGACCAATACCTACCATTGAAGAGCTAGTGTCTAGCATACCCACACACAGACACACATACAAATGAACAAGCACATATTAAAGGGTAACAAATGAGTCAGAGCAGAGTACATAATCACAATTTAAATTGACTGCAGAGAAAAGCTTTATACTGTATTTGTTCTCTTCTTGTTTCATTTGTTCCAAATTGTTCTGCCACTTCAGTAGGTGAAGTGACAGTACAGCATGTCAGTGCTTTTATCAGAACCCAGTGTATTGAGTGGTTGACGTGTAATGGTTTTCAATGTAGAAAGTCTAGCAAACAAAAAACAGAACGGTTATTGTACTGAGTGAGTGGAGCCAACACCCAGTCCCATAATACAATGTGATACACAACTGTCTGACAGACAGTGTGATTGCCTTGTCCTCAAAAACATGTAAGGCTTCATAAACCAGGCTGTTCTTAAAGGCAGCACAGCCCAAACAACCTACACGGATGCAAACCTAACCTTCTCTTGAGTATCATGTTGTTTTGTTGTCGAACATAAATCACCATGCCAACATTTTCCGCTCCTTAAATATTAGCTTCTTGCCGTCAAGCTATGACAGTCGGTCTTTCTCAGCGCACCCAACAGGTCACGCTCAGATGCTTCTCTTTAAATAAGCCTTGGAATGTGTTTGTTAATGTTGTGTAAATATTTTCTTAGCAGGAATAAATACCAAAGTATTACTGGGAGTGTTCCCAAGATATGCGTGTCCTCATGGATTGACCTGTGAATGGGTCAAGAAGTATATCTGCCACATAGACAGAGCTTATCTGTCTATTTCCACACGTAACATGTACTGTAGGTTTTTATTGAATGTCAATGTGAAGCATAGAGGTAGGAACCAAGTACGAGTATGGCATGAGAAGCTTAATGGAACTCATGCGGTACAGATCTGACGACAGCAGGCTGGTGTTTGAAGGACTTGGCAAAGCTCTGTAATGAGCGAACGCCAGCTTCTCTTGGTAAAGGTGAGCACCACCACTGCCTATAGAAGTGACCTAGTTTCCCTCAGAGCAGAGAGAGAAAGGGAGGGAGGGAGTGATTGAGCTGGGTTAACACTGCCATATCAGACGGTCTGTGTGAGAGCCACCATCTATGGCTGTCTCGTTTTACCCTGCTCCTCCTCCCTCCCTCCGTCATCATCACCTTAACTCTCTCTGGTGCATTGTTCCCCAGTGAAATACATTCTCAGGTGTCATCTGTTATCTGTTTCTAGTGACAGAGTTCTTATTTCACGCCTGACATCCTCCAGTTTGTCACCAGGACTGGGTGGATATAGAACACATTGCCCAAGGTGAGAGCCCATGCTAAAAGGTTCCATACCTTGTGAGACCAATGAGGGGACCGGTCCTACAAAGAGCATCACAGAAGAGGAACCAGACATCTTGATAATGTTGCACATTATGACTAACAGTTCAATTTGTCAAAATATCATTGAAACGAGTGTTGACTTTATTTAAACACATTATAAGATTCAAGGGAAGCTCTCAGACTGCATTTGTGATTTTGGTGTGTGAGACAAACAGTATTTCACCCGGTTCTGAGAAGCGTCCAAATTGTGTTTGTCATGCAGTAGCCATGGTTTAGCCAGAGGCAAAGGTCAAACAACAGATATTGTCTGTCTGCTCATTTCAATCGAGGAAATTGAGAAAATTTATCTGCCTTAACTGACTTTCCGGCACATGCCGTATCCTTCAGGTGCACACGGCACGGATGCTGTGGCAGTTTGCGAAACCAGAACTGCGGTTTAGTTAAATATCAATAGATTTATAAAGAGAGAGGGAAAGAGAAGGATGCCGTCAGACTGTCAACTCCTGTCAGGCCACCAGGGTGAGAGGACACCACGTCCCACCGTCACTCAAAATTAATTGTGACATTTAAAAGTCAGAGTGTGAGATAGAAATGCTGCTGTAATGACAAGCCTAGGGACTTCCTGGTCACATGACGCTGCTAGACACCGCCCCCTGGGAACGCCTGGAGACCTAAAGAAGACGTGGGTTGGCTCTTCATGCTGTCCTCTTGGCTTTAGCTCTCTGGCATAATCCGACTTGTGTACAGGAGTTGGTGGTGTCCTAATGATGTGAGGCTTTTACAGTACAGGTCAGTGACATGCACCATCCACAAGTCTAACCAATAGTTGTTGGTAGGTGTGCAATAGTTGTGCAACTGTTGTGTTCCTGGATGTCAAAACACGTGGCTGCCTAATACTGCCATGCCCATGTATGGCATGTGCTCGCAAACCAAGATACAAGTATGGAGTTATGTAAAGTATTGACAGTTTTGATCAGCATCAATCGCCAGTCCCCAGACACCCCCGTTTTCTAAACATAGCTAATGAACATGGACTTCTGAATGAGCTTTCCTCTGAAGTGCCTTGGAAGTCTGTGCCTCATCTCCTATGCTCTCAGACACCAGCCAAACATAACTCCTTAAGGCCCACATATTCAGCAATCTGCTATCGTTGGAAAATATATTAGAAACTATGGTCAAAATGGATTATTATGGTAAGCCTTCAGGTCTGCTGTTTGCCAAGTCACCAAACTGTCAATGTTATAGAAACACAGATGTGTAATTGCATTTTTATAGTTTATTTATTTAAAAGCATGAAATGTGTTACATGTTAGGCGCAAGCAGGTTGTACACTTAAAAACAATAAATAGTTCAAAACTGGGCAAAGGAACAACCACACACCTACATGGGTTAATATATGTTATGCTGTTATGGATAGTAAATTTATTTAAAAACAAACATTAAAAATACAGGTTGCTTAAAGGTCCTGGAACATCAGTGCTACGGACCTGAGCATCTCTGAATTCCTATGCTGAGTATCTGCAGCACCCCTATTATCCTTAGTGATCTTGTAATCTTGAATAAAACCTAACTTTATTGCACAGTTTGTCTCTAGTCTGAGTGTCCATTGTCTGGTCTTTGGCTGTTGAGATAAGGAATAACAATGCTACAATCAATAGGCCAGCAAGTTACAATGTTGATCGCTGGACCTCGACTGATAGTGTCAGATATATCAGACCGTCTTTGTACTATCAGTCTACCTCCTCCCCTTCCTCCCCCAAAGACACACACACTTTGTCTCTCTGTGTCTCACAATCTATATGTACTTCTCTCAGAGCAAAACAATAAAAACAGCCTTCCTGTCTTCAAGGGGCAATGCAGACACTGGTTACAAGCTTACTCTTTTAAGATTCTGTATGGTTCATGGTACATGTGCCAAATGAAGTTGTGTCCTTGGGCAAGGCACTTCACCTTACTTGCTTCGGGGGGAATGTCCCTGTACTTACTGTAAGTCGCTCTGGATAAGAGCATCTGCTAAATGACTAAATTTAAATTTAAATTTAAAACTGCAGTTTTATTGATTTACATGCTTTTCAGCTAGCGAAATAAAGTTTGGTACTGGTGTATGAAGTTAGATTGAAAACACTGCTGGTAATTAAGGAATTGTTTGGGTGGGAAAACTGTGGTTTCAGGAAGGATGAGTGACAGTCTGCAGTCATAAAAATGGAGAGAGACAGGAAGTCAGGATGAGAGGCAGGAAGCAGTCATGTGAGAGAGGTAAAGTGGTAGTGATGAGGTCAGGGATAGAGTGAGAGAGGATGGCCTGGCCACAGATGTTTGTTCGGATAGGAGAACAGCATTGGCTGGCAGAATGTTATCACCTCCATGTCTGTCTGTGATAACACAGTTCCATCTTGAGATGGAAAATGTTCACATCCTTATAACTCTTTCATACAGGAAATCGAGAATTAGAATGTACTCAACCCTGTCACAAAGTTTACCCCCCAAAAAAGTTAGGAGGTAGCCCCAGGTAAAGCTCAGCCCTTAAAAGGTTTAAGGGTACTGTTCATTGCACCTCTGAATAAGTTGTAAACCAAAGGTTGTTACCATTCCCTGTATTGTGTTCCTGTCTGGCTGTTTCTGACTGCTTGGGGAAGGGATCATTAGGGTGGTGGAGGTCTGAAAGGGATTAAGTACCAGGGATTTGTTTGGGATTTACACCCCCCTAACACCTGAAAGAACTCAAGACCTCACGCTATGGGCCTTATAAGAAGGCGAGCCCGACGTGCCCAGAAAACATCCCTTATTTTACAAATAGATTTTGTTTTTCTTCTCCTGCCAAAAAGTATTTACGTGGTCTTAGAACGCGAGGACTTTTGATTGTAAGGTCTGGTCAGATTTTACAGGCGCTAGGTTTTACTTAAACTGTACGTCAGCAAATCCCCTCACCACCATCGCAGTGTGAAAAGAGGGATTTTCTGTCGGACATGAAGGGAGGGGTGGGGGAATTCTTATTTGCACTCAGAGGAAATTCATTTATAAAAACATTTGGCAACTCTGCGCAAAGGCGCCTATGTTTAAGTGACAGCCCTGTTGGCTTTTTATAGAACGGCAGCTTAGAGAGAGGCATTACATCTTTCGCTCCTCTTGAAATTGTCACTCAATAATCCTGCTTTTGGCAAAGAGGAACGCAACTAGATTAATGGCAAAACCCCAGATTTGGGAATTATCAACAGAGGGGCAAAGTCATGGACCTCTTTAATACAGCCGCTCCTCTCCGTGTATGTGCTACAGTTTGCAAGAGTTCACCAGTTTTCATTCCATTGCCACGCCATAGAAATGACTTAGCATATTGGTATGGTATGAGTGCCAGTTCCCCCAGATAAAGACTTGAGGACTTGTTGAGGGGTAGGGCAGGGATTTAATAACAGTCGGCTATAACTGGGTCCATCTGTGGCAGCGCAGGGGGTCAGCAATCTGTCTGTGTGAAGTCCCTACTGTACTGGCTTCCCTGGAAAACACAGGTCCCATTTTTGATGGCTCCGTCTTTTCAGGGCTAAGCAGGGCTATGTAAGGGACACATTAGGTACGCTTTTCTACCTAGGGCTAGTCTTAGACGATAGGCTTGCTCTCTGATCGGCACATGGGGACTGCAAGACTAGATACACAAGGTAGAAAAGGGAAGAAGGAGCCCTAACAAGGTTGACTTCGACTCGTTCCTCCATTGTGCAGGCTGCTCCTTCCCCATGCCTCCCTTTGTCCTCCTCCCATTCTCCCTCCAGACGTGACATGACAGGGTCTATGGAGGACCGTGTCTAATAGATTTGTCCCCTGCTGTAGTGATGTGGCCTGGGGAAGACGGACACTGCTCTCTTGCTGAGGGTAGAAATCCCGTCCTGTGTGAGAGGAGCCAGGGCAGACCCAGCTATTATCCCCGCTCAGCAAGACTGGAAACCCAGTCAGACCCACTTTTCTCTGTGGAGCTGACGAGTTGGTGTTTCTGTGTGTGTGTGTGTGTGTGTGTGTGTGTGTGTGTGTGTTTGTGTGTGTGCGTGTGTACGTGTGTTCGCGTTTATGTGTGTGTGTAAACACAGTGCTTTCAAACACACACACACATAAAAGCAAGGATAAAGTTGACTTCCCACCAGTGTGTAAACAACAGTATAAAGACCCCACAATGCTAGGGATGTCTGGCATGTATTTGTCTCAACAGACAAAAGATACACAGTAGATAAAGAAAAGATGGGTCACACAAATATAGACAGTTCTAGTCCTGGTCCCTGTTACTTACACAGTCAGTTCAGGGTGACTATGATATTCTCCTTGACATTGTCTTTGGTGGTAGAAAGCATTCTGTAAGCTCCAGCCAATATGCTGGTAGCGATTTAAGATGGATTACAGGTTCCTGTCCAAAGCTTAGCCGAATCCTCTGAAATATTTACACAGACAGACATTTGAATTCGAAAAATAAACAATAGTCGTGTCAAGTATTCTATTATCATTGCTTGTCTTGATTTTTTTTTTGTATAAAACCTGTCCAAAAGCAGCAGCATGTACCTGTCTAATTTACAACTTTTAGGGTTTTTATGGGGTTACAGAAACAGAATCTGCTCACAGAACTCAGTTATCAGTACTGACAGTACTCCGTGTTTCTTCATGTCAAGCATACATTTGGCATGTCAAACTGTGGACTTGGTGTTTGAGTTAACAAACAAACTCATCCATTACCCAATGTTTATCACAATCTGCTCTGCTATAATGTAATCTATGCTAAAACCAAGCATCATTGGGCATGAGCACTATGTCCATATTGGCTGGCTTTATAAGAGCATTGGACAGCCTTGTGAGACATAAACTGCCAGCACCATGTATGCATTCCACTTAATCAGGCAGTTGTTATTGGCGTTTTGCAAAATCCTCCACCAGTTGTTTTGAACTCTTTTAGCTAACTGTAGGCTATACATTCAAGTATTTGTCTTTGTCATTTAATAAAACCTCAAACTCAAGTGTGTGTGTGTGTGTGTGTGTGTGCATGTCTGTGTGTGCGTGTGTGTGTGTGTGTGTGTGTGTGTGTGTGTGCATGCCTACCACCAGTTTTTCCTTTTCTTTTTTTTCGTCCACACAGCTTTTCAGATCTCCCAACTTGCCCCTCGAAACCCAGCCATGTCAGCAGTCAAGGGTAATGTGCATCAGGCATGTCAAATATAGTCAATTTAGGTCATGTCAGGATTAAATCACATACAATATTTCTACTATGTTTAGTCTACTACCGTTTCCTGCTGAGTATATGGCTTCTTTACTGCACTAGATCATGCTCTGCAGGAAGGTTTCAGCGTTCAGAAATGCACCCACATCTCAATCATATTCCTCAGACAACCACAAACTTTTTTATCTCTGGAAACTTCCTGACCTGATGGCTGTGATGAAGTAGTAAATGAAGCAGTCTACATGGCCTTTCCTTTGTCTTCTTTAGTATATAGTTCTCTTTAATTCTGACAGATCTAGAGTGGTTCATGGTTGCTTTGAGCATTGCCCAAGTGTGTGTGTCTCTGTTAGTATGTGTGTGTGTGGAGGAGGAGGGTTGCTTTGACTACATTTATTCAGCAGTGTAATATATGGCTCTTAGCCTTTGGTTGCCCGTGGTGGGAATCTTAATGAGTTCTGACTCTAGCTGAGTTCACTGAGAGAGAATTGCTATGTCATCAACTGTGACCAGTTGCTATCAAATCCAGAGCGCCAAGATGGAAAAGAAAACTGACCACAATCCAGACCAAACTTATTTAATGTGACACAATATACATATATGGTATGTGTGTAATATATAAACATCTATCGGTGAACACAGCTGGCTGAAGCTATAGGCTGTTCCGGTTTGTTAATGTGTTAAAAATAAACACTCCGCCTGTTTCCATATGTTAATTATCTTTCAAAGGGAGGCTATACGACTATACCAAAGTGTATAACAAAAATATGAATTCGACTTTATTTAACAAGACATAGGAATATGATCTTGAATTTGTATTAAAGTAACGTTTCAGATAAATGTGTCTTTTTTCATTGCCTGCAAGTCTAACCTGGACCAGTCCGAAGCGTCCAATCAGAAAACGTTTCAACTTCTAGAGCGAGAGAGCAAACTGCGAAGTGATGTTCAATGAGAGAGGGGGGAGATAGAGAGCGCTGGCAAGTAGGCGGACATGATTTGCTTTTAGTGTGTCAGTCGCATCCAACGGATTCACACAACGCAACATTTGATTTAACTTTAAAATACTTCAAAACGGTGGTAAGTCCGCTATAATTGTTTTTCACTTTACGAGGATTTTGATGGCTATGAATTTATTTATTTTTAATAATAGACCTGGCCAGTTGCTGTTTTAGAATCTTAGAGTTAACGAGTATGTATTTCTGCTGTTTATTCACGTTATAGGCTATGTGATGTATATTTACAATAGTGTGGGGTTAGCCAGGTAGACTACAACTCAAAAGTGGAATAATAATCTCAGTGACGTGAGTCTTTCAAAAATTGATTTGAAATTGACAATATATTGCTCTCACTTGTAGCCTACTTGGTCTTTGGTATTTTCATTGCAAAGCCTTCATCAGAATAACATGGGAAACGCAGTGCATTTTCATGAGTTTCTTTCAAGAAATAGGCAAATAAAACATCGTTGACTTGTGAGATAAAAATAGCCATCTCATTAGAGCATCCTATGCTAATTCCTTTCTCTTGAATCAATAATGCTGCGATGTCTAATGAATTCAACTGAACTTTACGGGAAAGTTGCGAAAACTGTTTTTTTTTATTTGCTATCCCGCATAGTCTCCAATTTTCCGAGTCCTCCGTTGAGTTTTATTGATAGACTATTGCTGGGGAGGTTGCGGGTCGACGTTAGGCTACTTTGCATGTGACAGCGGGCAATTGAACCCAACTGTAGCCTGTAACCAGCCCATACCCAAGCTTTTGCTCTTCAATACTCCTGTAAATATGTATTGCTTTGATCTGATGGATTAGACAGTCCTATGACGGTGTGTGTTATGAACGCTGATGAAAGGACGGCTAAACGCCCCAAGCCCAAAGGATTTAACTTGCAGTCTTGTAGCCATAGAGTCGTGAGTGATCACAGCAAACCACAATTATCGCTTCTCCGGTGGATGAAATTATGTTTTTAAAATGATTTGGTCAACCCTGATCAATGTGACCATGCCGATATATTGAAATGTTGATGTTAGCCGATTTGTGCAACAGTAACTTAATAACAGTCTAATGATGACGCTCTAGCGTTATTTCGATGTTCTCTCAGAAACAAGTGTTGGCTCGAGGCAGCTCCGGACGGAGCGGAGCTGATACGAGACACCTGTATCAAAGCCTCTAGATTCTCTTATTGTGCGAAGGACATACAATTTTCCGCATAAGTTAACTTGTGTAATAGCTTTGTGAGAGAAAAAAAAGATATGTTTAAATTCCATTGAAGAGAGGCAGATTTGATCAGTGGCCAATTTTGTGACCAGATAGTCTCGCTTTCCCATTAACTAGATCACAGTGACCCATGGTGCGTTCGAACCGCTTTCCTCGGATTGCTTCGAAGGATTGATACGCTCATGTCCTAAACGTTGATTAAAAGCAATTTGAAACTTCACGTTAGGGAAGTAGCCTATGATCTGTTAAAGGGTTTTGAGCGATTGCTTCGCGTTTATTCACCGTGCTCTCCTGTGGTGGTGCCAGAGCGTGAAAATTAGGAAAATGGATATGTTCCCAAATTAATTACTAGAAATTCTTGAAAATAAAATATTTGAAAAATATTGATCTTGGGATAGATTTCGTACTTGCACGTAGCGTACGTGTATGCACTGTTATGCGCCTTATTTCCCTGTGAAGACGTGGAAGGTGTAGGTCTTACCTGATCCGTCTGAAAGTAAATGGCGAATGGGTATGTAGGGGACATTTTAGTTTTCAACTATATTGGTTGTCCTCTGTTCAGTTGTTCAGTAGCCTGTGATGTTGTTCAGTGAGTCATGGACATCCCTTAATGAATTAAGAATGAGTTCCAGCTCACCACCCTGGCATGAATCACAAGGAACTAAGGCCTGGCTTCTACACTACAAACATCGAGTAGCCTGTTGGCTGACACCACAATTCTCATACCATTCCTTCATCTTCTATAAGACACCTGCATTGTAAGGTAGTCATGCTGTAATAGCCTGCTGGTCAAATCAGTGGAAAGATCACAGTGGTTAAAGCACGACTGTAGAGCAAGAGGTTGCATGTTCCAAACCCTTCCTGTGCTGTGTGTTGCTTGGGATAAAAGCATCTTCTAAATTATTATTAAGATAATTATTATTATTGTCATAACATGTTTTGTGATACATGCGACAGAAAAAGTAGCATTATACTCTCAATGGCAAACATACTCAGCCACAAAATGATTAAATCCAAGTGCACAGATACCACAATGACATCATTTCATTCAATTAAATTAAAGAGTCTCTGTATGCAAATGAGCACAGTCTCTAAACAGGTCTGCATGTTAATTAGGCTGCATGCTTTGACACCTCACAGGACAATGAGCCATTGTCCTGAGTGTTTGTCAACCTACTGAGGAGTGCGATAACATTGAATATCACAGCTGGGTCATCATCAACTGTTACACTGAGGAACTTATCTGTTAGGTTCAGTGTGGCATTTCCATCTTCACAAAGGCTTTACCTAGACACAAACAGTGTCAGTTATCCCGAGGAGACAAATCCATTCGAAAGCTTTTCTGGTTCTAGAACATTTTGACAAAGAAAGGTTCATACCAAGAATCATTTTTGTCTGTTTTCTTCCTCCTATCTGAACCGTTAATTCGAAATAATAAAGAGGTCACCTCAAGCGTTGTGTACCTTGTTCAGGCTGCTATGTGTACCCCTGAAAACAAATGTGAAAAGGCTCCTCTGTAATGAGTCACAGGGAGGTTGTCCACAAATGAATAGTTTCTTTTGACAAGCAGTCATCGGAATCTGTCCACCAAAAAAATGGTGGTTGTTTAGAGTTTGTTGAGCTGCTCGCCTTGAACTGCTTCCTGTGCTCAATTTGACAGTGGCAGCAATTATGTCTTACTTGAGACAGCTCTGTTTGTACACAGCTTGTCTGAAGCGGAGACTAACATTATCATTGGATGTCACTGGGGTTTTTAACACAAGTCTGTGATTGAGTAAAAAGAGACTGAAATAAGGAAATGGGTGTGCATGTGATTGATAATAGAGTTAAATAATGTGTGACAAACAATAGTCATTAAGCCTACCTTATTAACCAGAAGTAAAAGTAGGGGATTTTTTGTTTTTCATAATTTTTTCATATATTGAGTAAACAACTGAGATGAACAAGTTGTACCTCAAGGCTTAGTCTTATTTGCTACAAGTCTTATCTTGTATCCCAGGCTGCTGTGAATGTGATTTCAGGGTGTAAAATACACAGTTCTCAAGCTGTCCTTTCTAAAACAAATGAATAGTTTATGTCGTCTCTCCATGTCTTCCTCACCCTAAGGCTAACAGTCACCCTAGTGTTAAACCCACATCTCCCAGTCTATCGCTTCCCCTACGTAAAGTTTGGTGTGTTTGTTTGGTTTGTAATACGCACCCATGATCAGGTGCTGACAAGCTTAATTAACGACCGAAATAGACATGAGGACGGAACGAGAGACAGAACTTTGTGAAACTCGTCTAAAATGTTGCTTGACAGACCTACGCACCACCCAGCAACTGTGGCTGTTTCCCGACACACACACAAAACGCTGATTTGGAACAAATATTTGGGAGATCGTGTTCATTTCCGTGTTGACTCCATGCGGTTTCGATCTCGCGTTCACTCCTGTTGTGTGGTAGCAGTACACAGCAGGACATGGTACAGTCCCAGGAGTCACCAGACGGCTGTCTCCAGTGTCTCATACCATGAACTGCAGAAGAGGTTTTTCTGCATTGCAAAGATAAAGCAGAGGATTCACCAAGCCTATGGTGTTTCATGAGCAGTGTGAGTGACATCACTCAAAGCGCCCAGCATCACTCCCTGTGTCTTATAATCGCTATGACCCCTGAACCCTGAGATCATCTGGTGCTTGAATTGACAGTGGCTTCTCTCTTCATTAGTCTTCATGTTATCTCTTTTACCCGTCTCTCTCTCTCTCTTTCTTTCTCTCTGTCTCTTTCTCACACTCTTCTCTCTTTCTTTTACATCCTCTCCAGCTTCTTCTCTCTTCACCCGGCTTGTGTTGTGTGGGAGTTCACATCATGTAAGGTACTATGGAAGGTCTCGTATATTGATGTGCCCTCCAAGGCAAGTGTTTATCCTAAATTAGAACATAAATAGACCGGTAGGGGATGTCTCTCTCCGGGTCAAACAGCTTGAAGCACTGAGCTGATGTTGTAGAGGTGGTTTGAAACCCTGCTCTGGTAGCCCTGCAGAAATGACCATTTGGTCTTGTGGAAGATGTGTGTGTGTTTGCACTGTAAGTCACACTCACACACATGCACACACCCACACCCACACACACACTTACACCCACACATAACGATAGCTGAGCCAGACGTTTGCTCATTTGCATTGCAATAGGGTACAACATTCCAGTTCCTGGTCACAATACAGCAGGCAAGAGAGAGAAGCCCCATGTAGGCTCCCAGCGAGTTCAACCTGCCATAAAACTGCAGTTCTCACGCTTTCTCCTCCTCCGAGAAACACCAAATAAACACCTTCTAAACAAACTCACAAGCACACAAATAAACAGACAAAAACACAAACACACGTATACAATGCACACAAAGGCCCAACAGGAAGCCTATTTGGAAATGCTATAAACACACACACACACACACACACACACACACACACACACACACACACACACACACACACACACACACACACACACACACACACACACACACACACACACACACACACACACACACATTTTACATTTAGTCATTTAGCAGACGCTCTTATCCAGAGCGACTTACAGTAAGTACAGGGACATTCTCCCCGGGGCAAGTAGGGTGAAGTGCCTTGCCCAAGGACACAATGTAATTTGGCACGGCCGGGAATCGAACTGGCAACCTTCAGATTACTAGCCCGCTTCCCTCACCGCTCAGCCACCTGACGCCCCATAATAACATAAATAAACACATAGAATACACACACACAACAAAGTGTTTGACACTGCAGTGTCAAACACCAAGGGCACCGAACCAGTGGATATGTTTAGTTTGCTGATTGTGAACAGCAAAATAACCAGACCAAACCTATCCAAACCAGTCCAAACCAGGCTAAACCAGACAAATTAAACAAGACCAGACCAGACTGGACTAAACTATACTATTATAGAGCAGACTAGGCTAAACCAGACAAGGGTTTGAACCCATACAAGATGAGAGAAGACACAGTCATTGTCTGTGTCACAATGTTGTGTTCAAGGTGCGTTGGAACCCCATCTCTGGCTGCTGCTTACGTAAGAAGGACTTCCATATGGTGTGAGCGCTGGCCTGGGACAGTGGCTGCTCCGGAGAAACACATGGCCGTCCTACTGAGGAAAGCGAGAAAAACACACAACACACACACTTAATATCTATTATCTCTCCCTGTTGAGATTAGGGCATGTTGCTGCAGGGATTATGGGGGATGTGGGGTGGGGCAAGGGGGGCAGGGTAAGGGATGGTATGGGAGGGTAGCAGTTTGTAGGGGTGAGAGGGGGGAAGATGGGTGGGTGAAGGTGAGACGGGAGGAGAGCGAGCGTGTGGCTCTAGGGCAGTTGGTATCGTGGCCCATGTTGTGTGGCAGTGGCCAAAGCTTCTGTATGAGAGGTCCAATAAGACATAGCAATGCAGATCTACAGCACTAAAGAATGGATGTTGAATTCCCTTGATTTGAAATGTCATTTGATTTCATTGTGTACAGTGATTATACACTATTGTGTAAAATCATAGCTGGAGCTGAGCTTGTCGATTGGCTCCATTTAAGGAACCAAGTAGAACTCGATTGATTGCAATACCTGAATCTGTGTTATAAGCAAGCTGATGTCATTGTGTATGCAACCTTGCAGCCCACAGTCTAGACTCATTTTCTCCCTATAAACAGACTGATCAATAGAAATTGATGACCAAATCATTGTAAGTTGATGACCACCGGCTCATTTCATGAAATGCTGCCTGACTGCCTGGTTGGGTGGCTAGGCTCCCTGGCACTTGCAGTAGTGGTAACTTGAGATCAGTCCAGGAAATATTGCTTTCTTCTGTGTGCAGCGTTGTACTCCCTGAAACATCCATTTTGCTGCAACCAGAGAAAAACGACTTAAAAGACTCCATACAAAAAGGCAGACACCAACTCCTACATACATTTACATTTAGCAGACGCTCTTATCCACAGCGATTTACAGTAAGTACAGGGGCATTCCCCCGACGCAAGTAGAGTGAAGTGCCTTGCCCAAGGACACAACGTCATTTGGCACGGACGGGAATCGAACCAACAACCTTCTGATTAATTGCCTGTCTCCCTAACCGCTCAGCCATCTGCCCCCCATGTATAATTCCAAAGTGATCGTTGACATGTGGATTGATCAAATGATGTGTGTCCGAATATTCTAATTAAACAAAGTGGGAGGTGAAAGCAGAGCTCTTCATTAGCAAACTGCAGACTGGGTCTGTTCCTCAGATACCGCCGGGCATGAGCTGCCCTTATACTACTGCCCTTCCCCAGTGTAGAAGCCTGCCTGCCTGCCTGCCTGCCTGCCAGTCTCTCTCTCTCTCTCTCTCTCTCTCTCTCTCTCTCTCTCTCTCTCTCTCTCTCTCTCTCTCTCTCTCTCTCTCTCTCTCTCTCTCTCTCTCTCTCTCTCTCTCTCTCTCTCTCTCTCTCTCTCTCTCTCTCACACACACACACACGCGTGTGACAGCCTGTGGATGATGACATTCTCCTTTCTTCACCTCTAATTGGTCCTGTGGGAGTCTTCAGGACCCACTACGGGGCTGTCGGCTGTGGCAGGGCCACATGCACGCACACGCACAGTCTCTCGGCTCCCCTTCCCACACACACAGTCACACACTGACACCCTCACCGTCGCCCTCACAGGTGTGGCTGGTCCTGGTATAGTCAGGCCTTCAGCAAGCACTCTCATAGACACACACACACACACACAAACCTTCACACACGACACCCTACCCAGTCCCCTGGGGGCCAGTCAAATCCCCTATGGTAGATGTGATGTATTAAAGTCAGTGAAGCAGTGTATCCTGAAGGTCAAGGTAAGAACCACCAAGGGTGTTTTTTGGACCTGCTGTCCACAACAGAAGAGGAGTCTGTGTCTTTAACTACAGTATACAGGATGTATTTAGATACAATACAAAATGGCTTATTCAATGGAAGCTAAAGTACACACAGAGATCCATACGTACTATACGCAGACATTTGCATTCATGATAAACACACACTTTAGGATGCCTCCAGTTTCTTTCATGTGTGAATGATGTGTAAATGAGTTAATCAAAGTATTTTGTCGTGGGACACTTTTGTGTGTGTGTGTCCTCTATGGTGTTGCATTCAGGTGACTTCCCCCAGCAAGATGTTGTCATTGGATTTAACAGGTCACAGAGCTGTGGAGGAGCGCTCCTGGGGCTTGACTAATAGGGTTCTCCTTGTGCATGCACACACACCCTGCTCTCGCACACTGTACACACATACCCTCACGCTCACGTATAAATACACACATTTTACTGCTCCAGTTGGCTAATAGCAATGTAAAGGATTTGTCCCTGGGACAAAAACACACTCTGGGCCAAAGTCCCTTCAGTAACTTCCCACCCCTCAGTTTCAAACCTCCAAGGCATTATAAAGCTGACTGATTCTGACAGCTAATCAATACTGTCTAGTATCTGCTGTGACCTGATTCAATTAAGGCCATTCATAAAGCTAGCCTAATGGTTTTAATGTATGGAAAGGTAGAGCAGCAGTAGCCTCAGAGTGGAAAGGAGGAATGTTTTGCTTGTTTCACCATCATAATTACACTGTGATTCACTGCCTCAGCGTGTATGACTGTGTGTGTGTGTGTGTGTGTGTGTGTGTGTGTAAGCGTACATGTGCGTGTGACAGAGAGGGAGGGCCATGTTGACCCTTGGCCTTCGGGGCTGATGGAAATAAACATGTTGATTGCAGTTCAGCCAATGACAAGCATGCACGGTTGACCAAAACAGGAGATCTGGACTGAGCCTGCCCTCTTCACCCACCTGATTCTGAATTGATTGGACTGGTTCTGAAGCACTCTCAATAAAAGGATAAAGTGGATGACTCAAATGTAAATCTAAACATTGCGATGTGGGTCAACCTGCTGGTAAAACACTGAGCAGGAAATTGATTTAACCTCTGTCCTCATACTCCTGCCTCACACATAGTTTCACCACTGATGGTTTCAATGACAAGAGAGAGGCTGGGAGTCTTGGGAAGGGTATACATTATGTATGTGCATCATGTGGGCTTGAGGGTTTGAGTATGTTCGGGCTTACAGTAGTTTGATCTGGTCAGGGCAGGTACAAAGTGCTGTTAGCCACCATATAATTTGCATGCTATTATTAAGATGTTGCATAGCCCAGAGCTTTGATAGCTGAAAGCACCATAAGTCGTGTAATTGCTCTGTTAGCGGTTCTGACCTGCAAAGTGGTTCATATGATGTGAATTTTGATTGATTCATTGATTTTTGTGTGTTTGAGTGCAAAGGCTTTTAGTGGTTGCAGAATAAAGGCTGGTTTCTATCAGAGGCGGGGGGGGGGGGGGGGGCGGGGTCTCTCTGCTCCCAGGTCGTATTCACCCATTACATGGCAGGAACAGTTTCTATTGATTCCTAAACTATAATTGAGTCCTTGAAGTGAAACATTTGAAAGTTGACAAAGATATCTGAAAAACTTTTCACAGACAAGCGTCTCAAAAAGGTTTTAAATTGTTCTCATTTAAAAATGGTTGTCTGTGATTATTTTTTCATATGTTTTTTACTTTTCAGTTCAACTATAAATGAAACTATAAACCCAAAACTACCAGTTATATAAAATAAATATAACTACAAAACGTTATATATAAATCTTCTCTCTTTTTTCTTCATCAACAGGTTTCCAACCATTCAGAGGAGGGAGTATGAGGGAGGCTTCCCTGACAGAACCTAAACATCTGCACAGATAGAACACTCCACCAACACCATTGAACAGAGGAAAAAGAAAGAGAGAAAGAGAAGACGCCAAGATGAGAACGGTCTTGCTGGTCCCTCTGTGGACCACGGTGGCCCTGGCCCTAGTACTGTCTGTGCCTGTGCAGACCATGTCTCTCGTCAGCCAACCAGAGACTGATGCCAAGCCAGCGACTGGAGGGCTGGAGGTAGCAGGGGACCGCGTGGGGCCAGTCCCCCAGAATGATGAGCGCTTCAGCGAGCTTCAAGCTCTGAAGCGTGTCCGACGAGGCTGGATGTGGAACCAGTTCTTCCTCCAGGAGGAGTACACAGGAAGTGATCACCAGTACATTGGCAAGGTGGGACCTGCAAACCAGTCAAGGCGAAAACGATATGCAAATGCTGTAACATGTTTTGGGGTGATGTTTGAACAATATCAACTAAACACCTGTTGCAATGCCAACTGAAACACACAGTGGCTCATAAATACAAAACACGAGGTATCCATCAATGCCTAGGACTGTGGTAACCCTTCAATCTCAAGACCACCCATTAGGCAGATGAGAGAGGAGGAACAGAGTCTAGTTCATGGGATACTTTAGGCCTGTAGGGCATAACGTGTCAAACCAAAACTGAAAGAGATACATGATTGCCTGAAGAAATGAAACAGTGCTTCACTGTGTACCCGACAGCACGAACAGCGTGAATACTATTATTTCTACCTTTTGAAAAGACCAAACAAATCGAGCTCCAACCTGAGCTTGTGAATTTGGGTTTTGGATGTTTTTATATTGGACCCCCTGTGTAGTGTGTTTCATTGAGGGCAAGGTGGATGGCAGGATGGCTGGATGGGGTCTGGTGCAGGAGATGAGAGACAGGAGAGTGAGCGTGTAGCTGCAGAGGCTACAGAGGCTCTGGGCCCTCCAGCCCGGCATGTTCTCACAGTCAGACTCTCAGACCAGCCGCACACACAGTAGGTCTCGGATATGACATGATCAAAGAGGCTGGAGATATAGAGGGAAAGAGAGAGAGAGAGAGAGAGAGGGGGGGGGGACAAAGAGATGAAGAGTGTATGAAAAAGAGATAAGGTAGACAGGTGGAAAGAAAGAAAGAAAGAAAGATAGACAGGAATGAAAGAAAGAAAGAAAGAGTTGGGACCGAGTGTGTGTGAGCTGGGCAGGGGCTCTTTTCAGAAAGCCCTGAAGAGAATGATCCACCTTGTCACAATCCTCTTTTTCTCCACAAGCCTGCCGTGTTACTGCACATATAATGAGATGTGCTCTGTCACATGCTCTGTTCTAGTGTTGCCTCTTTCCCGGGGATATATGTGACAGAGTGCGAGTGCATGTGTGGCTATGTGCATGTGTGTGTTTTTGTGCCAGATTCATACATATGTAGGAGTTTGTGACGGCGTCACTCATGGTGGTGTTGACTATAGAGATGACTGCAGTGACATTTGTACTTCGGAGCACCGATCTCGATGTGCGTGGCAGAGTATGAAAGCATAAGCTTTGTACGTGTGGCTGTAATGGCCACGGGCACAGGAATACACTGTATGATAATGAGAAGGCTCGACTGTGTGCTTGGGGGGGAGGGGGGTAAATCTATGATCTATGATCATTCTTCTTTGCCCGTGCTGAGGTGTCATGCCTCTGTTTTATTTTCTTTCAAAGACATTTCCTTCTCTATCCCCCTACCACCGTCATTTCCCTAGAGTGGGTTTGTTCTGCAACCTGCTACACTACTGCTAGATGTGCTGGTTCGTAGCTGGACCTGGCTCGGGCTTTCAGAGATAATGGATGGGAGGGTCCAGTGAGAGCTCAGGGACACATATCGACCGCTCTGATAGCTTCTCTGATTGGACAGGTGACGTATGGGTGTGATACATCTGGTGCAGTGGAAGATATAGTTAGACGACTAGAGCCAGAGGGTGGGTGTAGGTATGATGTACATACAGTCACACAGGGTTCATTTGAGAATCAAGGAGATCGACTGTGTTTGATTAGAGTGCAGGCTGTCTCATCAGAGATCTGGTTGACTGTGTGTTGATTCTGCCCTTGTTCTTTGGATCAAACGGTTCTTAGATCAAAAGCTTCTAACAGGTTGTAGCCACCCCAACCCCAAGCAGACGTGAAGGTTGCCTACAACCTTTAGCCTTTATCTCATAAAGCTAGCTCAATCTTAGCTAAATATGAATGTGCTGACTCTGTGTTGTGTTTCATGAACTATAGCTCCAGTCAGACATGGACCGGGGCGACGGCGGTGTCAAGTACATCCTGTCTGGTGAGGGCGCGGGCTCTTTGTTTGTCATTGACGAGAAAAACGGCGACCTGCACGCCACCAAGAAGCTGGACAGGGAGGAGAAGGCCTTCTACACCCTCCGGGCAACTGTGGTGAACAGGAGCACAGGTCACAAGCTGGAACCGGAGACAGAGTTTGTCGTCAAGCTCCACGACATCAACGACAATGAGCCTAAATTCGCTAAGGAGGTCTACACCGGAACAGTACCAGAGAGGTCCAACATTGGTGAGTCACTCACAATATCTCCATCTGGTTCTTTGATTTAGGTATGTGTGTCAGAAATATTATTGATTGATTAGTATTGAAGAAATTTGATAAATCTCTCTCTCTCTCTCTCTCTCTCTCTCCCCCAGGCACGTCAGTAATCCAGGTGACCGCCACTGATGCTGATGACAGCATGTACGGAAACAGCGCCAAGCTGGTGTACAGCATCAGCCAAGGACACCCTTACTTCTCTGTCGATCTCACCACAGGTCAGTGGGCTTGCGTAGCGGAGGTGGTTTCGAAAGACCAGGTCGGTGTGCAGGGACAGTAACACAGTGTCAAGAGATCCAGGCCGAATGTCTTTGGCGAGGATGTATGACGCTGCACCTGTAGTTCCTCTCCTCTACAGGCCTCTCTTTTCTTCCTAATGACCTGTCTAGTGAAGAGGATGTGAGAGTGGACTGCCCCCTTGCTTTAGCGAAAAGAAAAATGAATGTCTCGATGAAAGGAATTGTGTGTCTGTGTGTACGCGTGTGTGTGTGTGTGTGTGTGGCAGGGAGCGGTTGATGTATTGTAATGCACTACTCAGAACCGGGCCATTAGTGCATTCCCAACCTCCATTTTCACTGTCTAAAGCAGAGCGACGACACATTTAATCATTTATAATGTGCACCCTGGAAAATCTCCTCCACTGTTCTGTGTTTTAAACAAAAGGGAGATGGCCTCAGAAAAGGCTGCCAGATTATGACAAGGCTTAGCAGCGATATGCCTGATCCCAGTTGTGACATGCCAGAGGTTGTCCCTGTCACACACACACACATTTACACACAGACAGGACTTGAAAGCCTAAGAGCTTTGGAGACGAGAAGAGATGGGTCCCCCGTGGGCTCGGGGGTTAATCTCTAAAACAGAAGCTCTTATTCACAGAAACGCTCCGACAGAAGCTATTGTACGAGGCAAAATGACCGCCTGACTGGCAGACTGCTTCGCTTCTGTCCATGTCGGGCAGTACTCAGTGTATCATGGAGGCTTAGAGGAGGGAACAGCCCCCCGCTCAGCTCCGCTCACGGCTGTGTTCAAACATCCTACGTACCCGTTACCTGTAAATGATCTGTTGACGTTCGTGGAGAAATGACATTGACGCTGTTAAACATGGATGTCAAACGCAATGTCGTACAATTTTTCTTAAAAAAATAAAATAAAATAAAAAAAGATACAAGAAGCAGTTCATTGTGCAACGTAGCATGGAATGAGAAAACGTACCGCTCGCAGAAGCCTGTTCTTTCGAGCTAGAGTATAGTGTCCTAATCACAAAGAAAGGGCAATGAAAGCCTTCGCTGTAGCTTCACATACTGTAGCAGTGAGTGGTCGATGATGTGGATTCACTAAACTCTTCAGTTTGCTCGTTTTCTGCGTAGGCGTGATCAGGACAGCCTTGGGTCCTGACGACATGGACCGGGAGCAGCGCGAGCACTACCAGGTGGTTATCGAGGCCAAGGACATGGCCGGCCAGAGGGGCGGCTTGACCGGATCCACGGTGATCAACATCACTCTGACCGATGTCAACGATAACCCACCACGCTTCACACAGAGTGAGTATTAATGTTTCGCACACTGTTTTTATTGACCAGGAAAAGCCTGTATTTCCCCAGAGACCAATCACTGGGAGTACTCCCAGTACACTTTGGAATTGGCAGGATGAAACGAGGTCCTCTGGGTGTGGGCTTCAGCTGTGCTCACCCCATGGGGACGTCATTCAGAACTGTCTGCTGCACACAGTGTTGTCTCTCAGCAGAAGAGGTGGTAGCTGAGTGTCCATCGAGAATGAGGACATGATTAAACAACCACAGTGCTGGCCCAGTTCACAAAGTCATTCAGTTTATTTTTTTTGTAATCCAGATTAAATCAACAGAGTACTTCTCTCCTCCTCTCTTTCCTCTCCTCTTTGACACTCTCTCACTTTCTCCCGCTTCCCACTCTAACCTTCTTTTCCTCTCATTCTGACACTGCCAATGTTTTCTCTTTCTTTATTTCCCTTTCCTCACCCTGTGTTGTCATGACTGGCTGCTGTCAATTGATTGCACCCGGGGATCTGTTGGACAGATTGCTTTGGCATTACAAAATAAGTCCCTTCATGCTAGATGTTAGAGAGAAGGCTGATCACAAACACTCACACACATACATAAACACACACACACTACAGTTTGAGGTGGGACGTGGCTGGGAGGACCATTCGCCTCTTTGTATTCAGTCCTGTCGGAGACAATATTCCAGTCTTACATGTGTTCCACGGTTGTGTAACACTGCCTTTTGGTTCAGGCTTCAGAGCAGGAGTTGTCCATGGTGGTAAATCACACTGAATGTTGAACTAATGTTCTTCTGAATGTGTGCGTGTCAATGCCTCCAGGCATATACCAGTTCAGCGTTCCTGAGTCGATGAAGGCAGGGACTCCCGTGGGGAGAATCCGAGCCACAGATAAAGACATCGGCAGCAATGCCGAGATGGACTACACCGTAGTCAGCGGCGACGGCATCGACGTGTTCGACATCAGCACAGACAAAGACACACAAGAAGGAGTCATCGCTGTTGTCAAGGTAAATACCAACCGCTGCCAGTCAGCATCTAGACTACACGGACATGTGTCACGGCACAATGCCAGTGCTCCAGCATCAGTTGGGTTGGCTAACTCTGCGGCGTTCTGCAGCCCCTAGACTACGAGAGGAAGCGCTCGTACACGCTGGAGATCCAGGTGCAGAACACGCAGCTGGACTCGCGCTTCCTGTCCGTGGGCACCAAGGACATGGCGACGGTGCGCGTCAGCGTGGAGGACGTGGACGAGCCGCCGCTGTTTGAGCGGGCCAGCTACATGATGGAGGTGAAGGAGGACGCCGCCGTGGGCATGGCCCTGGGCTCGGTCAGCGCCGTGGACCCGGACGCCTACCGCAGCCCGGTCAGGTACGGAAAGAATGTTCCGGAACGTCAACTCTTCAAGTCCGACCTGCTGGCTAGCACGCGGTGCCAATCCTAGGCTAGAATTGTGGAAAGGCGTCATAGAGGAAGATGTGTGGGTGCATATGTGTGTGTGTGTGCTTCCTAAACCCACTTGTGAACTGAACAAATTAAATCATGGTCCCATGATCCCTAATTATTGGCTTGTTGCCACCCTCATGGGAAGTCAGGTAAAGGGCATCGAGGTGAAAGAGAACCCGTCCAGGAGCTGCCACAGGCACACTGTACTCTGAATCTAGTTGCTCTGTTGCTCTGTAGGGATATGTCCCTCCATCTACCTGACTGACAGGGTAGGCAAAGTAGACAGAGAAAGAGAGACTAAGAGGTAGAGAGACTTTGAATAAGAGCAAATTACATATTACCACCGTATATCGAACCCAGAAGACATTCTTTGTTCTCATAGCGCTGCGGTACGAGCAAGAGCTTAGGTCAAGTGGAATCAACCCCACTCAAGGGGTTCGACTACATTCAAGAATAACTCTTGACTGCATGCTTCACGGCACACTCTGCCTCGTTCTTTCTTTCTTTCTCTCGCTCTCCCTTTCTCCTCCTCCCTCTCATTTGGGGTCTGGGCTTCTTGCAGGTATTCGATCGACAGGCGCACAGACCTGGACCGGGTCTTCAACGTCCACCCGGGGAACGGCTCAGTGTTCCTGCTCAGGTCTCTAGACCGAGAGGAGGCGGCCTGGCACAACATATCCCTCATCGCCACCGAGTTCAGTGAGTGCCCTGTCCCTACGACATGCCTATGACTTCCAGCGCACTGATGAGGCGCCAACATCCTCATTAGAGTGAGGATCCAACCTGATGGTTGTGTGTTTCGGTCTCCTTTCACAGACAACCCCCGCCAGACCAGCCGGGTCCCTGTGTATGTGCGCGTGCTGGATGTCAATGACAACGCGCCCGTCTTTCCCACCATCTACGAGACATTCGTCTGCGAGAGGACCAAACCCGGCCAGGTATGGACACCTCCCCTGTTGAACCCCTTACAAATGCGCTCCACGTCCATGTGACATTTACATTTAGTCATTTAGCAGACGCTCTTATCCAGAGCGACTTACAGTAAGTACAGGGATATTCCCCCCGACAAATGCCCGCCTACGTTTATATACTCACTGGTGCTCGTTAGTACTTGTAACAAGTGTTAACCTGGTCATTGAAGTGTGTTCCTAATACAATACCACAAAACCATCTATTTGACCACAAATAGGGGGTACATTATTACAAAATACTACCCGGCAGGTTTGAATGCAGGCAGTCGGGTGTCTATTAGTCCTATAGCGTCTCAGGTGGCTGTGACAATAAGACATGTCCATCATTCCAGCACATGCATATGGAGATAAAGCTTGGTGATGACAGCCCACCCATCTCCTGCTGTGTGATTGGTCCCCTGGGCCCTTCTCTCTTCTTCTATGGTGTCTGATGAGCTAATCCGTCATAGAGGACGACAGGAAGCTGTCACACATCAAGGACGAGTTTGAATAGGTGGCTCTGTGCCACTCATCTCCTCTCAGACTCTTTCATCCCCCCATCCATCTAAAGTCATAATTCATTTTGGAGGAAGGAATCAAGCCAACCCTGCTTCCCAGTGGAGTGCACTCGCGCGTGTGTGTTTGATTCTCTGTTCATGTTTGGGACTGTGTGTCCTATAGATGATGAGGATTTACATGAGGTGTGTCTCTGTTGTCCTGTGAGCAGAAGATCCAGACGGTGAGCGCTGTGGATGCCGACGAGCCCCAGAGTGGGAACAAGTTCTTCTTCAGCCTGTCCCCAGAGGCTAACTACCGCAGCAACTTCACCGTCAGAGACAACGGAGGTGGGTAGATCCCCCCCCCACATACACGCTCCACATTTCACACACCTAGACTTTCACACACCTGCTTATTGACATGTTCACATCACCACCTGGTGGGTTCAGTGATGTCATTGTGTTTTTGAGGGATAAAATAATATTGCGTAGCTTCCCAATGCCAGATTTTAGAAGTGCATGCCATTTGTTTTATAACTGCCTTAAAAAAGTTACAAATGCCCATCTAAATATTTTGTCATCAATGCCATGGACAACAATTTTGCAGTTATCTGAGCAATCGAGGAAGTAAATAATTTAACCATGACAACAGTCTGTGCTCCAAGCTCCACCTGACACAAATATTGTTGTCACGGAGCAGATAACACAGCAGGAATACTCACACGGAGAGGGAGCTACAGCCGCCTCGCCCAGAGCATCTACCACGTTCCCGTGGTGATGACGGACGGTGACTACCCGATGCAGAGCAGCACGGGCACGCTCACGGTGCGCGTGTGCACGTGTGACCGCGAGGGCAACATGGAGCTGTGTAATGCAGAGGCCCTGACCAGCTCAGCCGGCCTCAGCACTGGAGCCCTCATCGCCATCCTGCTCTGTGTCATCATACTGCTAAGTGAGTACAGCGTGTGTGTTTGTGTGTGTGTGTGTGTGTGGAGCTGTCATCATCATCCTGCTGTGTGCTGAACGATGGCAAGATGGCTGGGGGTGAACATGAGTGTGTGAGGGGGTGGGTGACATGATATCTGAAAGCAGAACCATCAGGGGGTTGTTGAAACCAGCCAATGGCTGACATGAAATCTTGGCACTCACAATCAAATGGATTGCATACTTTAAATTATGAAAATGACAATAAATACTGAAACTTTTAGTCAGACAAAAATCTCAAGGTTTTACAGATGTCAGATTACGTATTTGATCTCAATCTTATTTATTATTTCCACATAGCCATGACCTCCATGAACTCAGCCAAGCGTCATATTTTACAGATTGCACACAGGAAAAAGTGCACCTTGAATATATGGAAATTCATACAATAGACCTGTCACCTTTTCTAAATTACCTACAATCCCATGGGATACTGATCTATTCAGCAAAAGAGACTGAGAGATGGGATCTGGGTTATGCATGCATGAAGCAGCTAGTGCTCACATGGCGTGTTCACTGCAGCATGAGAGCTGAGTGACCAAATGGAACCAACTAGCCCTGAAAGGCAAAACACCCATCCAGCCTAATATACCTCAATTCCTTTCTTAACCTCTCTCTCTTTCTCTTTCTCTCTCTCATTGTCTTTGTCTCTCTCTCTCTCTCTCTCTCTCTCTCTCTCTCTCTCTCTCTCTCTCTCGCTGCCTTAGTCTCTCTGTCTCTCTATCTCTCTTTCAGTCTCTCACTCTCTCTTTGAGATATGAAGACCACTATGAATGAATGTTTGATGAAATGAATCATTCCAGTTTGCCATTTGCAGTGATCACGCTGTGCATGGGGTCGTTTTGGGCCGATAAACCTGATGTTAAGCTCCCCTCTCCCTCCCCCTCTCCGCCAGTGATCGTGGTGCTGTTCGCAGCCCTGAAGCGCCAGAGGAAACAGGAGCCGCTGATCATCTCCAAGGAGGACGTGAGGGACAACGTGGTCAGCTACAACGACGAGGGCGGCGGAGAGGAGGACACGCAGGCCTTCGACATCGGCGCCCTGCGCCACCCCGACGCCGTGGAGGAGACCAAGCAGCGTCGCGACATCATCCCCACCGACACGCTCCTGTACCCGCCCCTGCGACGCCACGCCGCCACGCTCGCCGTCCCCACGCAACGGGACAACGCCGACGTCAGGGACTTTATAAACCAGAGGGTTCTGGACAACGACAGTAACCCCACGGCCCCGCCCTACGACTCCCTCGCCACCTACGCCTACGAGGGGGCGGGCTCTGTGGCGGAGTCGTTGAGCTCATTAGGCTCCTCCTCCTCCGAGGGTGACCAGGACTATAATTACCTCAGCGACTGGGGGCCGCGCTTCAGGAAACTGGCAGACATGTACGGGGCAGAGGACAGCGACCGAGACTCCTAGCTAATGCAGTTCCAGTACAACTCTCATACACACACAGACACACACACATAAACACCTACATACACTCTGCAGACATAGTGACTCTGGACAGGCTGAAGAGGAGGATTAAGTCAGCCGAGTATTTTTTTACTAAGTGCCCTTCTGTTGCCCTGGAAACTGACGGCCATTGTCTTTGATGTCCGATAAGTTGGGTGTTTTCAGTTTTTTTACTCTTTGTGCTAAACAGTCTTCATAGACAAAGTGATTCTCACTTGGAAGTTCTTGGTTACAGAAAAAAAACTTTGGGATTTATATTGTTTTCTGTTCTCCCAGTAAATTGCATTGAGATGAAAAAAAAATCTTTGTTTCTCAGTGCTTTATGTCACTGTCAGTATTTTGCCAGATTGCTAACATTTGATGTGGATTTAATAGACATTGTGACACTGATTCAGTATTGTGAGAACAATATGTTGCTGGGCTTCACGTTTGTTAAAAAAATCTTGAGAGACACTTCTTATGCAACAGTGTTTAGTTTAGGCTGTATTACAGTAGCCCACGGATTCTGCAACACTCCTTTCTTCAACCCCCCAAACTTTTAGAGCACAACTGCAACATGTCAAACCTTTTGAAAGAAGTAGTTAAAAAGAGAAGACAGTACTGTGCATAACCAACAAATTACTATTACTGACCCCTGACCCCAAGTGTTTACAGGAAATAAAGGAATGCAGTATCCAACAAATACCTTGTATAGCTTTTAAACTGTATATGCTACCTTATTTAATTAGCTCACACATTGCACATTTTTGTTCTGTATTTCAACTGCTGTCACCAAGGTAAAGAACTGTAACTATTTTTATGAACAGAGACATAATTACTTTACATTTAGCAGACACTCTTATCCAGAGCGACTTACAGTAAGTACAGGGACATTCCCCCCGAGGCAAGTATGGTGAAGTGCCTTGCCCAAGGACACAACGTCATTTGGCACGGCCGGGAATCGAACTGGCAACCTTCAGATTACTAGCCCGACACCCTCACCGCTCAGACACCCTGACTCCCTAATTTGTGTTGTTGTGTTTACACTGTTCCAACAAGCAAGTTCAAAACAAAACAAATTCATTGTTTTTACCGGTAAGGCTCTGATTTTTGCTGGGCAGCTAAAGCATGTACTGTGGCAGACAGCTCAGACGGTTGAAACGTTTGTTTTCATAGGACAGAAGGAGAAATAGTAACTGTTTCTTGGAAAGCATCATGGAAAAGGAACCACTATTAACCAGTTCCTGGACGTTAGTGAAAAGTTAGTTTTATTTTATTCATGGTCATATTCCAGTTGATTTGCATATCGTTTTTATTTTGTTCTATTTTGGTTTTGGTACCTGAACTGGTCTCTTTTCCTAGTTGGCACATCTTGTAAAGGCTTAAGTTCACAAGTTTTAGTTATTTGATTGTGTTTGGCCACGTAATGGGAAGAGGGACACATGTAAAGGTCCTCCCCGGGCTTTAAAACCCTTCCCAGGAGCATGCCTGGCGAGACCGTCATGCTACCACACATGGGCACGAGGAAGAACATCTTTTGCTGTACTTCTCAGAGAAGTCCATAATCTGACCATCGGGATATTATAATCTGCAAGAGGTTTGTAAACCGTCCAAACAGCACAGTTTAAAACTAAAAGCTTCATATTTAATTTAGCTCCCAACTGAAATTATCAACCTTCCTGCCTAGACCTTGAAGACCTTGAAGAAGTGAGTACTAAGTGTACACGTTACTGCAGGACCGTTTACTTGCATTTTAAGTGGCGATAAACCTTTTGGTTCCTTGAAAGAAAGCAGAATTAGTCATGCCATAATTAATGACAAATATTTGTATGCTGTATTGATCTATCAGAAATATGATGGTTGGAGTGGTACTGCCTTTTAAAAGGTTCAATATCAAAGAGAATTATTTCAATGGAAGCCAAAATTTGCATAAATTATTGCTTTGCCACATTAAAAGCATTGGTATGTTAGACTGTGTTGTCAGTTTGGTGCAGCAATTGGTTGGCTATCAAGGTGTTTGTCTGTAAGATGTTCTGGTGGTGAATGAAACTGTGGACCAGTCAGAGCTGCATATTGTGGCAGTGATTCAGGAGCTTAGACGATGTTCATGTAAACTGCTTTTTTATATTGTTGTTCTTTTTTTGTACCAAATATTTATAGGACACACAACAACAATGATGATGATGATTAATTGATATTCTTGAAAACAAAAGATTTACTGTTTTTTGATGTATTTTGGAGGTGTACAATTTGATGTGGGCAGTCAGAAGTCTTACTATGGTGTTTAAATGTTTAATTTTATCATAATAAACTTTTACAGTAAACCACAACAGAAGTGTGGTCCATGGTTCATGCTTTAGAGAAAAAGGAAAATGCTCTTTAAGCAGCAGCCAATTTAGACGAGTGCTCGTTTAACTAATTAGAGTAATCCATAATTTGATTTTAAAGGTGAACCATTAATCTGCCAAATCTGATTCATTTACATTTAGAGAGAGCTGATTCATTAGAGGCTGACTCTGACTCATTTACATTCAGAACCAGATGATTCATTTAGCAACTGATTGTGGATGATCATAACCTGAGCCAGATGGTGCTATTTCAGCCAATGCCTGTGTTAATTGAATCATTTTAGACCTTTGCCATTGTGTAATTTGGTATCGTTTCTCTTCTGTTGATGACCCGCCTTTTTCTCTCCCTCCATCACTGCATCCAGATGCAGCAGCTGCAGTTGTAAGTGTAATACAAGGATAGGATTGTTTTGTATTCAGAATGTCGACAATTATATACAGTAAATCTGTTATGAATAATCGAAAAATACATCCGGGTAAAATTTGAACATCCACATCACATACGCTTTCAGAGATGAGAAAAAACATATAATAATAACAGCATATAATAAAACAACAATAACAATTAAACGATGATACAACATTGAATAGAATGTATAGAGTAGAAAAGGATTAATCAAAAAATGTGCAATGTAACTGAACTATGTCACCCCCATTTTGATACACTATATATGGAATGTTTTAAAGCCTTTTCCTCCTAGCTATGGACGATCTTTGGACCCATCTGCCGAGAATGAAAGACTTTCAGCTAAATATACGCAACACAATGAGCTTGCTAAATGCACATGAACCTTGTACACAAGCTGTTCCAGCTGAGGAATTAGTGGAGAGATGTGATTTATCCAGGAGGGAGTCGGGCTTACCGGTTACCGGTTCGATTCCCGTGCCAAATGATATTGTGTCCTTGGGCAAGGCACTTCACCCTACTTGCCTCGGGGGGAATGTCCCTGTACTTACTGTAAGTCGATCTGGATAAGAGCGTCTGCTAAATGACTAAATGTAAATGTCCATGCTCATCCCAAGAGTGTTCTTCATTAGGGCTTGCTCACCACTAGTCCCACTGTTAATCTTTAATGGGACTGTGTCGCATGGGGATACATGCTTGACGAACATACACACTAAAATAGACATACACACATGCATAAATTCCCTCATTAAGAAGCACAGAGAAGAATGCATACACGTATACATCTTTCTCATTCGTTCTTTCCCTTCTCTCTTTCTCTCTCTCTCTCTCTCTCTCTCTCTCTCTCTCTCTCTCTCTCTCTCTCTCTCTCTCTCTCTCTCTCTCTCTCTCTCTCTCTCTCTCTCTCTCTCTCTGCTCATGCTACATAAATGCTTTGTAATCTAAAAACATGAAGTAATCTGAATACATTTGATTTTCTGTAGCATTAAATCCTTGGCAATAGGATGCATGACTGTGGATCTAGATGCATTTACTTTGGTTAAATCCATCCTGCATGCATCAGGTGTATATCGGGGAGTGGAAGAGACTGGAGAATGGATGGAGGGTACAGCAGAATAACAAATTGATTTTGTGTCCATTGACAACAGAGCTGCATGTTTGAGTGCTGCTCCTTTGACAGAGTGTCGGAGAGCCGAGCACTCATAAAGAGGGAGAGACCACGTGTGACTATACCAACAATGTCTGGAACTGGTGAATCATTATTTCCTCATAAAGCCGTTTGATTTCAATTAGTCATGTGATCATGGCGAGAATTCCAAACCTAAAAGAAACATATTTCAAGACCAGAGACATATTTCTCGTAAATTTCTCGATTTTATTTGAAAGGCAGACTGGGCTGGTATGAGAGAGAAAGACAAAGAGATATTTTGGAGCTCACTTTCCACAGAGACTTGGAATTTGGCTACATTTGATTGGTTTAGCTTTCATGCATTGTGTTTCCATAGTAGCTGCAAAAGAGGGGTGTGACTTAATGTTAAGGATAAAAATAGGCGTGTGATTGATGCGTTGTCCTTTCAGGTGTATGTGTGGGGTAAAGGTACATTTGACATAAATGCGTGGTGGGGGGACGGTGAAGAACACAAACAAAGGGTGGAGGCCGGGGAGGCGGAGGCCGCAGGAAGACTGAGAGCGTCTGTGTCGCACTAGCAATGCACGTGCCGGGATCCCTGCTATGTACCCAGCCCTATTAGGAAGGTGTGCCCTGACGCGTGATATGACGAGTTGCTAGTGACGCGCTAGGTCTCTCGTCTCCTGCATGAACCATCTCCGCTTGATTTTCATGAGACTACAGTATAGTGTAATGTACATTATCATCATCATAAGCTTTATTTTGGACACTTACTAGGTCAATAAATTAAAAGACAAACGTATAATAAAAACATTTTCTGAGGAGGCTCAGACACCAGTGAGTCCACATATAAGAAAAGTATTGTACTGAACTTAGTACACATAAACACTCTACTTGTTAGGGAATGGATTGAGAACAACACTTCACATTCCCAGCACACTTCAGAATCATGTTTTGAAGGCAACCCTTGACGTCATCCTTACACTCTTTTTTGTTTTGGACACTGGCAAGTTCCTCGTTGACTCTGAACACCCGTTGAGGACTCTTCACTGTCCTATTTTGCTCTGTCTGGAGGGTTGTATTTGTTCCAGTACATTCAGACTATTGTTTTTTGTGGATTCTACCCATCACCACTTTCAGTGTCAGTAGCTTCTGTTGTCCCTTCTTTCCTTCTCCTTCTTTACTTCTTTCAACTCATCCAACATTTCTATCTCATTCCACTCCTTGTCCATTAATACTTGGTTCTGCTGGTCTACATCTCTTTGGACAGTAACCTGCCAGTTTGCCTTCTCAACCAGGATACTTTGGAAGTTGACTATTCTGCCCTTGTCTTCACTTTGGTCTCCTCTCCTCCATCTTGTATATTCTCCTCCTGAGTTTGGTCATCTTCACTTCAATCCCAGTTTCCTCTCATCATGTTTTCTTGCTCCATTTTGTCCTCATCTTTAACTTCTCTTCCTCTCCTGTCTGATAGCAGTCACAGTTAAGTTGTTGATGTTATTCATCAGTCACTACTCGGTCACAGGCCTTGAACTCTTGTTTTTCCTTATTTGCAATCTCAGAATTAGGATTGGCTATTTCTTGTTTCCATTCAACTTTGGTTTCATCTCTCTTTAGTAGCTCCAACCAAATATTTCTAGCTTCGTCTCTGGCTAACCACTTCCCTCCTCTTCCTTTTCCAGCATGACCTTCTGAACAGCATCTGCCTGCGCCTTTAAGACCTCCACTTCTCTCATATTCTGCTTCATGTCCACCTTCACCTTCTCTGTGATGGCATTCTTTTGTCCCTGTTTACTTTAGCTTTAGCCATCATTTTCTCCACTTTCGTCTGTTCATTATCCATAATCTGCTCTTCTCGTCTTTTCTATTTTTAGACAATGGCAAAGTTCCAGCTGCAGTAAACATATTAACCTCCATGTAGAATTATAGGAAGATAGGAATAGAATGATGTTTTAATTGAGTAAGTTAGTTGCTTGGTGTTGGAAAATCCCCTGTAATTTATGGAAATGTGTGTTCCACCACCCCACCAATTTCCCTCTTACACGACCAATCAAGCCTTCCAATTAGTGTAGGTGGCCCGCCTTTTGTCAATTGAACCTGTGACACCTGTGACAACACCACTTGGTTACGTATTTCGATGTCTCTAAAGCAAGTATAATATGCACTGATATCAAACGAAATTCGCTGCTAATGGAGTTTAGTTACAACTGTAGACATGCATGGAGTCAGTTCAATGCTAGTCAGAGAAATGCGGGACTGTTGTGCAAATCAGCAATGTAACGTTAGCATAGCAAACTGAAAATTGTTTGAAAATATATGTACAGGACTGTGTAGAGCACAAAACAAGACTGTCGTAATTATCAATTATTTAAACCAAAAATATTACATTTATGGGACTCTCTCGATGACCTGGCAGCCATTGTTGCCGTTTGCGCAATATTCACATACCCCTTGGTTTCAAGTAAGGTCCCGAAAACACTTGGTTTTAAGGGGTACGTACCCCTACCCCTTAGCCCTACCCCTCGATCAAAAAGAGTATTGGGATAGCCCTTACTCTCACGTGAACATGCAAAACTAAGTGGGTGGGGGTATGGGGTAGGGGTAAAACCATAGAGTTATATTACGGTAAAACAGAGAATTGGGATTCGGCCTTAATCCCACTTTAGAGTTTTGTCAGTGTATGATCCTCAAAATGTTTATTCTTAGACCATTTGGTGTGTTAAAAAATATTTGAATTTCAACCGTTTTTCAGGTTATGAATTGGCCATGTTTCAGAAAGCAGAATTTGCCGGTTAAGATCTGCTGGAGCCAGGACCTTGCTGACTCGTATCTCCTCAACATTCAGACTGTCAGAAGTAGCTGACATGCAGTCAATCATCAGGAAAGCTGGATTAGGGCAGACTGTGTCCAAAGTCCATTTGGAACGAAATGATAAAGTCTCATGTATGAGTCAGAGCAGACCTGAAGCACACACACACACACACACACAGGGGCAAGCCGACACACATTCACAAAGGCAGCCCAGAGGGTGTGGGGGTACACACACAGCTTTAGGCTTCAATCCCCTGTCTGCCAGGTTCTGTCTGGCACATGGTAAGGCTGGTCCACCTAGTACAAAGTGCATAAGAAGACTGTCACAGCGTTACTTTGTGGCACATGTAGTGACAGTGTATGCAATTGCAATCCAGGAAAAGGGAGTGTTTTGTCTGTATTGGGTTCACTGTGTATGTGTGTATGTGTGTGAGAGAGAGAGAGAGACAGAGAGAGAGAGAGAGAGAGAGAGAGAGAGAGAGAGAGAGAGAGAGAGAGAGAGAGAGAGAGAGAGAGAGAGAGAAGAGTAATCATGTGGTTGTATGTGTTATCACTGTATATTGGAGTGCACAACAAGTTGCAACATGAGTCAACATGAGCATGGTTTGTGGAGTATCTGTCCTAGTCCCATTTTCGTCCGCTTTTCAACTTTTGAACTCATTCGGGATCAGTGAGCAAACCCAATTTTCTGTTTGAACACTCCAGAGCTTCTCCAAACAGGACACATTGGATGTGTGAACATCCCTCTCCCTGTCTCCCTCTCTTTCTCCCTTACTTCCGTCCTCCCACTCTCTCTCCCTCCTTTCTTACTGCTACTCACTGTTTAGACACCAAGGCAATGTTTTCTTGTAATTCATCACTTTTCTTCATATTTTTTGCTAGCATCTTCCATTAGATATTACTGGAGATGACTATATAATTTTTTTCCCCTTTCTTTCATGAGTACAGCATCTTGGTTAAATTACTTTGATGCTTGAATTGCAAATTGAGTCGTCAACATGGAATACATTACATTTCTATATAAAGAAAATAATGGTTGTTGTGCTTGATGTGTAAGCAGAAAAGATGATCCTGTTTGGAACATCAGATCCTATTTAGCGTAGCAGAATCTAACTGTGCCCTTCTGTCATGAAACAGAACAAGCAAAATGTCACCATGTTCCTCATGGCTGATCAAAAGATGAAAGCTTACTTTCTTTGGCTCTTCTTTGTCTAATTCACTTTCTCTCTTTTCTGTTTTCTCCATTTATATCTGCCTTATATTTAACTCTCTCCCACACACACACACACATACTGATAATAGGAACACACTGACTAAGTAAAAACAGAAGAATCAGTGTGCTTCTATTGTGGGACGATGTTTTACGTTTGTGTGACCATTAGGTCCACTAAGTGGACATCACCTCCAAGTGCTATATTGATTGAGCAAAGAGGGCCCTTTTAAACCTATTTATAAAAATGTTTCTCCTCTTGTTCAATATCAGTCTATTTGTAGCTGTTGGTAGCTTTCTTGTACAGAGTTCATGTCTATGGGAGGATCTGAGCGTTTTACATGGTAAACGATATAGAATATCTGTTGGAATGTTATAGTTGCAATTAGCCTGAATTGATCACAATTGTATGACATTTCAGAGACTGTTCTTAAAAAAAAAAAATAGATATCTGAAAAACAAAACAACTAACCTTCTATAACTATAGACTAATACTGCTTTCAAATGAAGCACACAGATCAGAGTTTTCATCTTTCTCAACAAAGGTTTCCCACTTGGAAAAATTCTTCCATTGTAACTGTTAAGTGCCCACTCAGTCTCTCCCGCTCTGAAGCAATGCTCTCTCAGAAACAGAAAAGAACAGACCTTTAACAGCTCTCCAGATCTAAAGTCTCTCTTTGTGACTGTTTTAAGAATTTGTGCTGGTCCTTCACAAAACCATTGAGCTGAAAACCACTATTCTCTGTCCCAAACAAACTCAAGAGAGCTGGCTCTATACCTGTCTGTCTTGAGAGTCCCTAATGTGTGGGCCAGGAGGGTCCTGCTCTCTCACTCTACATGAGGCCCCATTTGTCAAAAACTTTAAGAGTCCTTGACAGAAAACTGTGCCATTGGTTGATAAGCACTTCCTAAATACTGTCATTAAGAGGACTAAGGAAAGCTATCTTCCTAACTCTTCATTTAACAATGGGGAGCGATATGATGCATGGGGGTTCATTTCAACTGCTGCCCTCAAAGAACATCCTGTTGGTCTGATGGTAGACACTTTCATAATTTTCTTCCTATCTAAAGTGGTGGCCCTCCTCGAGACACTGAGTTAATAATATTTTTTGTTTAGTTGTTTAGTACTCGGTACATCTTACAGTACTTGGTACACCTTTCTCTACATTAAGGCTTCTGTATATATTAATTAAATTTACATTTAGTCATTTAGCAGACGCTCTTATCCAGAGCGATTTACAGTAAGTACAGGGACATTCCACCGAGGCAAGTAGGGTGAAGTGCCTTACTCAAGGACACAACATCATAAAGCACGGCCAGGAATCGAACCGGTAACCTTCTGATCAATAGCCCGATTCGCTAACCGCTCAGCCATCTGACTCCCCATTAATCCCCTATTCATATACAGATACTCATCTGAATAGTTTGCATTCTATTCACTGGTTCGTGATATTCACATGCTATTCACATGCTATTTACATGCTATTCACATGCTATTCACATGCTATTCACATGCTATTCACTGGTATTCACAAGCTATTCACTGATATTCACATGCTATTCACTGGTATTCACAAGCTATTTACTGATATTCACATGCTATTCACTGGTATTAGTTTTACCTGTGTCTCCTTGCGGGTCACTTGTGTGAAATTGTTTTGTAAATTGTTTTGCACATGTGTATGTAATGATCGGACTCAGGAGAAGTAGCAATCCAAGTGCAGGCTTTTAATGGTAGTATAGAGTAGTCAAGCAGGCACAGGTCGTTAACAGGCAAACAGAGAAAGGCAGGCAAATCCAAAGGATAGTCGGGTCACAGGCTTGGGTCGAACAGGGTCTGGCTGGGACATCAGAGGCTAGGCACAGAGCAGGTACGGATGTCAGGCAGGGGTCGTTATCTCGGTTTCTAAGAATCCAAAGGGAAGAGCAGGAGAATGGTCGAGACAAAAACAAAGGTTCAGTACACATAAATCTAGATCATAAGTAACGTCGGTATTGCAGGTAAAGAATCACTAACAAGACTTCGCAGTGAAGAAACAGGCTAAGCTGGTATAGATAGACTGAAATATCTAATCAGGTAAAGGAGATGCAGGCGTGTGTGTGTGTGTGTTGAGGAAATTCAAAACTCTGGTGACTGTGATCTGGGAAGGGGAGCCACCACTGTCACAGTGTATTACACTGTGATTTAATCCTGTGTTTTACCCTGTGTATTTTTGGTATTGGGTATTTTGTTTATTTGTGTTATATATATATATTTTGTATATTTAGCATTGGTAACCTGTTTTTTTGCTGTTGTTTTTCCCTATTCCTATTTCCTCCACCTGCCTTCTGCCACGCAACAATTTCCCCCTGGGGATCAATAGAGTACCAACCTACATGACTACAACTACAAACTACATGAGAAGTCACTCTTACTTAGCTGGGAGATACAGATGTATTCATATCTCCCCAGTTTATTTGAACAGGGACCGACATAAACACAGTGGCATAATGACAATCAAACAAAAGTCTGTCGTGTTACAGCAGTGTGAGTAAAACCAACACATGGTCTCAGCATGCCTCTCTTTCCTCCCCTCTCTCTCTCTCTCTCTCTCTCTCTCTCTCTCTCTCTCTCTCTCTCTCTCTCTCTCTCTCTCTCTCTCTCTCTCTCTCTCTCTCTCTCTCTCTCTCTCTCTCTCTCTCTCTCCCTCTCCCTCTACCCCTTTCTCTCTCTCCCCCTTTCTCTCCTTCTCTATCTCTTTATATCTCTCTCTCAGGATGTTAATTTAACATGGTTGGTTTTCCTGTGTGACCCTCAAGGAATTAAAACCTTTCATCAAGTTCACTGTCCCATATTTACTAATGAAACAGTATGTAATGTACAACAGCGTATCTCAGCTGGCATTCTCTAAAGACAAACGACATCATTAAGATCGTCGTGATGCAAAAGAGAGAATAATAGAATAGAGAAAAGAAAGCAAAGTAACAGTCCCCTGATGATGAAAGTGATATCATTAAAATGGAAACCCAAAATGAATGTGAAGGACTAAAAGAGAACGTATTTATCTCCCCCTGAGCTTAGGGGTGGTAGAAGATGGAGAAGCAGAAAGAGGGAGGGGTGAAAGGAAGCAGAAACCCATGCTGCATGGGGAGAGGACTGGGGCCAGAGAGAGGGGAGAGTGGGTTGGAGGTTCAGATTATAGCTAGGCCATAATGTGAGCGAAGTGGAACCAAAGTCTTAATTCCAGGGGGACTTTGATCTAGAACACCTCACCCAGCCTGGGGGACTGTGGGAGTCGTAGGAGTAATTGGTTGGGTTCCATTTTACTGACGCGCACCAGCTGTGAGAGTCCCACTCAGGGGGAGATTCAGATGAAACTGTTCAGTTCTCCATCTCTGAGCCAGATGAAAACCCCACTCTATCTCTCTCTTCTTTAGTGCATGCAGACATCTATTTCAAATGTAATGTATGCATTTGCACACAGTAAATGGTCTATGAACATTATATACTTCCCCATTACAAATTGTAGGAGAGGCAATTGCTTTATTGATTGAATGCGATGACCAAGTATTAGTTGCGATTCTAAGAAAAATGGGTGTGGAGGGATGGAGAGACTGAGAGGAGGGATGGAGGAGTGTGGGCAGAGCAGCCATTCATCATGTCAACGTTTCCCTTCTTTGTCTGTTTTACTTCACCCCAGAGAGCATTGAAACATTTTTCCTCCTCTGTTCAGCTCCACTCTCCCTCCTCCATGGACTGATTAACTAAGCACGTCTCGCACAACAAATGTGTAAAGTAAAATGTGCATGTAATGCTTTCGAAAGTTACTCGGATGTCAAAGTTTGTTTCAGAGTTTATTCAATTCCACAAACATAGCTATTCTCTCTCTCTTTCTCTCTCCACCCACCCCCAACCACCACAGAACTGTTTCCATCCCTCTATCTCTGTGTCTATCCCTCCTTCCTATACCCCTAGAAGGCAGTCTTCCTCTACCAGCCCTGTCGCTGCCGAGGAGGGGAAGATCAAAGCCTGGGCCAGCTCTAAGCAGCCCTGGAGATCAAAGTTAGGATCATCTATAAGATCCAGTTCTGTATTCTCACCTTGAATAAGCCACAGCACCATGGAGGTCTAAGAAAGAGACATAGAGATTGTGTGAGAGAGCTAGAGAGAAGACATATATAGGTAGAAGAGAGAGACAGGGAGATGGAGAACACAGTGAAACAAAGAGAAAAAAAGAGTCCATTCAAAATGTTGAGTAAAATATGTGATTTACAGTGAGTAAAGAATGACGCCACAGACCAACTTCGAAAATTGGAAGGATGTCCATCAAGTTTACGAAATACACGTGTGATTCCCGCACTTCATATCACCCGTAGAATGTACCCTTCATATTGATGCATGGCCTTTTCTTATTGTACATCCCAGAGTCTGTATGGAGGTCGTTTTCCATTCTGTGGGATTAGGGAGTGGAGACTGAGTGACTACAAAGATGGGAGCTCAGTAGGGGAGCTCAGATGGGAGCAACATGGGGTAAGACAGCATCGCCGCAGCAACGCAGCCAGATTCTGTATGGGAGAGAACGTGCTGGAACAGGGAAGAGGGGATGCAGTGAAGACACAGTGTGGATGATGCCAACATGAGGCTGACATGTCGGATAGTCTAGCAGATTATGTTGGTGAGACTCTGGGGCAGCTTAGCTTCCTGCTTCTCCCTGTCACAAATCAACTGCTTAAATAGTCTGTTCTTTGGTGAGGGGCTTCTGTGTGGCTCAACTCTCTGGTTCTACCAGGGTTGGGGGGTTGATCCCGTATTGTCACAAAACATAGCAAGGGATACTCACACACACAGTAATCTCTACAGTCCCTTTGATTTTTGACCTGAATACATAATAATCTCCATATTATTACACTGCGAGCCCTTTGCATATTAGACACTATCACCTGCAGTGCGTTTACACAGTGTCATTCATCATGCACACCAACCCTGTCTGAGTGATGTCATCAACCTGTGCCATTCGCGGTCACGAGGGGGCGGGGGCGGGGAGGGGGGGGGGGTGTAAATGGGCACCAGGCTCCTTGCTCCACTTAGTCTCCATCTTCAAATAATCAATCATGTGATCAGGACGATGACACACAAGGTGAAAACAGCTGGTGAAGCAGCAGGGAGGAGAGAGATAGGGAACAAAAAGCATAAGAGACTACAAAAAAAGAGAGTGGATGAGAGCAAAAGAGAGAGAAAGAGGGAAGGAGAGAGAGAGAGAGAGAGAGAGAGAGAGAGAGAGAGAGAGAGAGAGAGAGAGAGAGAGAGAGAGAGAGAGAGAGAGAGAGAGAGAGAGAGAGAGAGAGAGAGAGAGAGAGAGAGAAAAAAGAGAGGGGGGAAAGCCCCCCTGTTTTAGACAGGCTTTAGAAGGTTAAGCTACAGCTGGACCCATGAGGACTGCTGAAGGGCAGAGTGAACAAGGACATCTTGAGAGAAGCAACCCTTTTTTTGGTGCAGCATTTCTGACTGACATTTACTCTCTGTGTGATTCATAGCCTGGATGGATCACACATCTCCCATGATCTCCAGGGATAACAGAGATACGGAGTTCCACACTTTTAAACAAACAAGTTGTGAGGTTATGTTGACACTTCATAACTTGAGCTGGTACTGTAGGAACAAGAATCTGGCAGAGAGCAGTCTTATCTACACAACCACACCAACCTGTTCACTGAAGAATCACTAGTGATTATGAATGAGTTATATCCTGCAACAGATATGGTGGAAAAGTTAATTTATCCCACTGTGTGTGCGTAGCTGCTCCAGGCCTTGAACACTTAAGAGCGAAGGATCATCTTCACCCGGGCCAGTAACCTCCCCTCATGTGAACAAGGTCTAAGCAGCAGTTTGAAAGGTCACAACCTCTGCAGTCTTCCATGCTGCATGACTTAACAATCCCCCAAAGATCACCACCACATGGACTGACGATGCAGAGAGTGGGCTTACTTATTTACTCTTTCCTACGCGAACATAGGAACAGACCCACATAGATACTCCTACATATACTATGCCGAAACATACACACACTCTATGAAATATTGGTGCCACTGTACTCCAGTTACCCAACGGTTATAGGAAACACAGATTTTCATGTGCGCTTCAATTTCTTGCCCAAAAACGGGAGAAAATCCAGAATCACACACTGTTGTGCTGTCGTGTTTTGTGGAGATGTGCACTCATCCTCATCTGTCAAAATCGTCCTCCGATTTTCCTCGCTGTTCGTAGCTGCTCAACGTTGACCCTCAGCGAAGGTCGAATGTTTATTCCACCATTTGAGCAATTCCATGAAAAGAGATAGGCCTACTGAATGCCAGCGCCCTATAATGAACCATGATAAGAAGCTACAGCAGTTGGTGTACAGTATATCCTCGGGCTGACAACTGAACACAGAGAGAAAACCCCCACTGCGAAAATAATAACATCCAGAGTATCAGCCATAATCCCTTTTTCTGTTCTCTTTATTAGGGAAAAGCTTCCAACCACACAAAGCGCCACCATCTGCTATCCAATAGCAGTTACCGCTAGCACACTGTAATCCACACATCAACTGTGTACGGAAATTAGGGACATGAAGGAGAAAGAGAAGGCGGAAGAAAGAAAGAAAGAAAGAAAGGGAAAGAGAAATTGAGAGAGGGGAAGAGATAGAATGGACTCGCAATGGATAAAGATGAGGATAAGTCACTTATTCGACAGAAAGTGTTTGAACTTTTGATGAAAGTGTATGAAGGAGACATAGTGGGAAAAAATTGAGAGAGATTAAGGGAGAACAAAGGTTTGTAAAAGGTTCAGTGGTTCAGTCATAAGACTGCAGAACATTCCCTGTCAAAAAAGACATTGGATCCCCAAAACACACACACAGGAACACACACACACACAGGAACACACACACAGATGTACACGTGCACTTACACGGTTTCTATTGCCAGACACATTCCTTGGAGAGAGACCTCTTGTCTGCCCCAGCGAGCATGGGTACTATCACACCAAGAAGTCAAAGGTCAACAGAACTCGAAAAGGTCAGGGTTGTCCTGCTCCACAAGCATGTCCCCCATTCCGAGGGTGAAACCCTCTCTGACTGAAAGTAAGATAAAGAATGCATTTCTGGATCCCCCATGTGTACATTAGCGAGCAAAACTGTTTGTGTTGCGGTGACACTCGAGTCACACACTCCAAATGTTTATGCACATCCATATCAGTATGTGTTTATTGACCTCCTACAGCTTTCAGATACGAAGAGACCTGCAGATAGTGAGCTCAATGTGATATGCTTGAAAATGCTACGGGTGCCACTGACTTGGCTGACTGGAATGGTTGCAAAGTGCAAAGCTTTTCTACGTGGTGTACTAGGCATGGCATCAGGAATGCTTTTAGTCACCCTAATCAAACACTATTTTGAGCCACTTATCCGTCTGTTTCGGTCTGTGTACAGGCCTGCCATACATTCAGATTGTCTGTCTGTCTCATTTCCTGCCAGTCTTATTGCATGCCTGTCTATCTGCCTCATGACCTACCTGCCTTACTGCCTCAATGTATTTCTTCTTGAGCCAGCCTGCGAGTCTGCCCCATTGCCCACCCGCCTGGTTGGTCGGTAAGCTTGGCAGTGAAAAGGCAAACCAAGGAACTGAATGACCAACAAAGCATCCAATCAAATACTGATGAAAAGAGCTCAGCCATGCACAGAGTGGCACCAGGAAGAGTAGGGGGTAGGGGACTGCATGGTCAAATGAGTGGACAGCCTGCTTTGTTTGCCCACAGTTAGTATGACAACACAGGCTTCAGTCTAAGTCTCCCAAAATGTCGCCTAGTGCGTCAAGACATATACCACATACACACACACACGCGTGTTGTTTGCGTTTTGCAGAGATGACATCTTGAAATCTTAGAATAGAACACCTCCCCGAGCATGCATACAGTTGACATCTGTGACCAACCCAATGCTTAGGACTAGCAGAAGGTTTGCACAATAATAGCCATCAATCATGGCACAATGGTGAAACTGAATTTATCTTAACATCCATGGTATGAACTGTATGCCATCTCATAGATGTGACAGGCTGCTCACACTGATATGAGAAAGAGATAATCTGCTGCTGGAGGAGGGACAGATGTTCCCCATCTTACTTCTGGTGGGACATGCTAAGCCGTAACGATGAGAATTGCCAGTGTGGAAGGGCTGTTACAACAGTCATGTAACACAAACACACACGTGTACAGGCTATGATGAGACACATCATGCTGGAACATTCTGAACAACACCAGTTGTAATCCGATGGATGAACATGATTGGATTGATGACGACATGGGCTCTAGGGTTTCGTTAAAGAGATGTTTGAACACTGTGAAGGCGTATGTTATTTCATCTTAAAGTGTTGTACTGAAAGGTACCAAAAATGACAAATGTACACATTTTATGTCATTTGGGACGAAAGGGACTGGCAAAAGACCTAAATATGAATATAAACGTTTGTCTATTTCACTAAAATAAACACATCTCACGTTTATTTTGAAGGCATTTAGTTACTTTCATATTGAGTACAAAAACACTATATCGGATGAAGTTAATACATTTTCTATGCTGAATATTACCCGCCAAAATGGATCAAAGGGGTTAGTAAATGGTTAAGAAATAGTCTGTACTTATTTTAATGTACAGTTTCATGATGGTGACATTTTGTGGTGAACAGCGCTCTCTCCTGGTCAGATGTCTAATTATAGACAGACTTTCAAGAGCTATAAATGTGCTACAAATGTGAGAGTAAATGTCTGCACCGCTAACGATGTACAATCTGATACAATAACTGTTGAAAGTAAATCCGAATAAGTGAAAGGAGATGAAAGCAATGTCCCGTCCCTCAAAACAGACACAGATACCACAGAGGAAATGCATGCTCAACTGTGAAGAATTGTAGGAAGTGCATATTTTGAAGGGAATTAAGAGCAGAAAACTGGGGCGCAGGATTAAAGAGCTTCCCCCTCTTCCCTTCCCCAGGCTGCTGCCACCCACTCACCTCTGGTGGCTGCATGGGGCTGAGAGCGTGACCAGCCAGCCCGCCAGCGGCCCTAGGCAGATCTGATGATGGCAAACTAAGCCCTGGGTGAGTGGGATGATGGTACAGCCATCGAGAACACTGTTGAGGGGTTCTGATTGTTTCAAGAGAATTGAACTGAGTTGGAGCATTCTGTAAAGGTTCTCTCTCCCGTTCCATGTGTGAAGGTGCAAGTAAGTTCATGTTAAACTCATTAATTCTTGAGTACCATCTGCTGGCAGTTTGGTGAAGTGTGTTATACATGTGTGGATTCAGGCAGTATAGCTATGGAATAGTAGTAATGGTGAGTTACACATAAAATGCTCACCATTAGGTTTCTGCCCTCTGCCTGTTCTGTTCGTTTAAGTTATGTTGTCCCTGGTTGCGCTCAGTGGTTGTCACAGAATTCAAATAGGCTATTTTGTTTAAGTTAGAGTTAGTGAGTAGTTTATGCAAAATGTAGACTGGACAAGGTAGGGATGACATTTTGGGAGATTTATTAGGTTGACTGATGATTATGATTGATCTTTGATTGAAGTTGAACATAATACTTTTACACCAGGAGAACTGTACATGTTTAGAGCATATCACACAAACAGCTAAATGGAAACATGATAAACATTAGACGTATTCATTTCAGAATGTATTTTCCTTTTATATAAAAATAAAGCATGGCTAACATGGCTGCACTGTGACAACCACGTATAAAATACACAGTGGCAGTTTAAAATGGAGGCTGATAAAACAATTTAAAAAAAAACATAAGTAATCCCAAAAGTGACAAGTCAGTAAAAGGTTATCATAAGGAAATTGTTTTGTTTTTTAAGTCAATAAATCATTTATATTAATCTTGTATTATTTATTGTCTTTTCTTACCTCATGCGTAAAATAGGAAAAGTAAAAGAAAAGTAGTTACAACAAAAAAGGGAAGGAAAACTTTTTGGGGGCAATATTTTTACTCTGAGAATCTTTGACTTGTCCCTTTTGAGATTCCATAGATTTGTGCCAATAGGCTATTGCCAATATTAACTATTTAAAAGGTGAAAACGCATGTAATGATTTGAATCCATAATTATTTGTATATTATTATATAGTTACATATCAAATTATTTATAATAAATAAAGTTGAGTCATCAACAATGGAAGTGGTTGTGTGTTGTGTCATATAATATAAATAGTATAATGATATATATATATATATATATATTATCAATGTTCTCATGCCATTGTGGGGGACATATTGCAGTTTTTCTCAAAAGCTAACACACTAAAACCAGAATTTGAGACACAATTACCAAAATCTAAAACTTGTGAACCTTATCTTGCACCAATTCTGCACAAATGAAAACATTTCCTGCTTTTCAATAATTTTGCAATCCCACTTTTTGCTAAACAGTTAACAATTCTCTATATTTGGCACAATCTTTTTTGAAATATTGTTAAAACACAAGAATGCTAATGTGTTACACAAAATTATTTTGACTTTTCACATTTAAAATTATTAATATTGGCACAAATCATTCTCCATAGTTTAAGTCATTTATTCATCCAAAGTCTATTTTCCAACAAATTTATTGACCCAGTATTGTTCTGTGTGGTGCTTAATGGTTCAAAAAACAGCATGTGACCTTCATTACGCAGGGCCCTTTCGCAATGGTTTCATTTGCTGTTCTATCATCAAGTCAAATTCCTCCCTCTCTCTGTTGGGGGGAAAAAACAAAACAAAATTCACCCATTACCCATGATTACATCTGATTGGTTTTTCTATTGCAGTATTGTTCATAATCACCCCTCTTACCTTTTACTAAGACATGGCCCTTTGAGATACTTGTCCTCTGCTCTCTCCAGTGAAACCTTGTCCACACCAGCTATGGCATAGATGATGGCCTGGTACAAAGGAATAGCAATGTTGACAACAACATATATTTCATCGAATGTGAACTACACTCTCACACAAATCCAATTTGGAAATTGTACCAGAACCGGAATCAACCATTTTAACTACGTACAGTGCCCTCAAAATTGCTTGGGACAAAAACATGTAATTTTCTTGTGTACTCCAGTTTTAGATGTGTCACAGTTGGAAAACTGTCGCCTGGCGAAATTGTTTCTCTGGCTAATCGGTGGTTTGCATCTTGCAGTTTGGCCTCTGTATTTTTGAAGTATGTTCCTGGTGTATTTATTCATTATGATTTTTAATTGCGAGTACTTCTACCATCAACTGAGGGTCTTACCTGGCCTAACAGTCACTTTGAAATAAATACAGTCACCCTTGTTCTCTTCTCATATTCTGATATTGGCTTCCTTGACTTTCATTGGCACAATTCTGTTCCTCAGGACGAATGGCAGCAGCAGGTTATCAAAAGCCTAGAATGAAGACTAGGTGCTGATAGCTTTATTAAACCTGCACCAACATAGCAATTAAACACACCTGAGGAATCGCAAACACCCGTTAATCCTGAAGGGGGGGGACTATGTATAAATTGTGTCATCATTTCTACATGTTGTAATAAAGATTTATGAAAACGAACTTTTACACAACCTGAGAATGTGCCTTTTAACCCCATTGTTTGATTACAAATCTAAAACTGTAAGAGTACAGAAGAAGGTCAAGAAAAAAAAAGTTTTGTCCCAAAACATTATGGAGGCCACAGTAATTGAACACTGGGGTGGACTTCACACCAAATGGCTATCTGACAACATTCTCTAAAAGGTAGCACAAACTTAGAAGTTAGACCTCAGGGAGCAGGACGTCGAGAACGAAGCGGATGCGATCAGCGTCGACCAGGCAGCGGGCGATGCAGGGGGCCTGGTCGTAGACCCCCTTCAGGTACAGGTACACCTGGTCCAGCTGCTCCTCGTCCTCCAGGTAGGTGTCCACTACTGTCCGGCTGGCCCGCAGGAAGGAGCGCAGCCACTTGGACTGCTGCTGTCCGCTGATCACTGCCTGGAGGGGGGGGGGGGGGGGGGGGGGACAGGCAGGCATTCAGAAAATGACAGTGTGGAAACAGAAAGAGGGCGTGCAGACGCTCTCGGGAGATCAAATTATAGCATCCTGACCCCTAAGAATAACATCGGAACCCTTGGTGCAAAATGCTGGTACTGTTATGCAGGAGGATCAAGAACGACGGCCAGACGCATTCAAAACAACACGACAGGGTTTCCATGCAACCAAACAGACGGAACCCTGGGATCGCCTCCCCACCCTGCTGTACCCACCAGCAGACGCTTCTCCACCCGGCGCTGCTTGATGATGAAGTGCACCAGCTTGTCGTTGGCACGGTTGCGTGCCGCCTTTGAGCGGTCAGGCAGGAGCTTCTTGGCACCCTGTTCCTCCTGCTGCTCGCTGGAGCTCTCGTCCTCATGGTCATCCAGGACCACGTAGTCCTCCTCCATGATGAGTTTACTGGGGAAGGTGAGAGCAGAGGTGCCCTGAGGGTACATCTTCCTTACTGGGCAGCCTGTGGGGAGAGGGGGGGGACAGCATGGTGGTGTCATTGGAGATCCTATTTTGGTTTGGCTTCACTGAGATTTGGCATGTCTGGTAGGCCTATGTCTATTACATGGGTGTCCAACTTGCTGTTTGAGCAACAAAAACATATTTTCTTTTATGCTCTTAATGGTGTTGGGTATCCCCAGGGTAAAAGGGTTGCGAAGAACAAAACTTTTTAAATGGGAAAACCGTTGAGACAGGACAACTTACTTATGTCATCAGCAAAGTATTCAATAAAGGAGCCAGTGAATGAGCCACATCCTGAAAAGACAGGAGCTCACATTACAGACCACATCCCAATACTGTCATATTTTTTCTGAAAGAAACTTTGATGGTGCTTGCTATAAACTTTTTACCGATACGGATTCTATAGTCGGTAATCAGCTCCCGGCACCATGTGATGGCACCCTCATACTTCTCTTTGGCTTTTTCCTGTCAAGACATGGAAGATAACTATTTGTCAATAAGATTTTTTTTAAGTGGAAAGGAAAAATACGTTTTTAAAAAGAATAGGAAAGGATTGAGATATCACATTTACCATAAGTTGATCAGCCTCTTCACAATCAAAAGGCTTCAAGGTCTTTAGCGCCACAGAAAAACTATGAATCCAAACGGTTAGGGTTGATTGTCAATGTCAAAGTGAGGCTTAACAACAGCAAAAGAGAATGGAGTGCAGTAATAATTCAATTACAACTGAAAGGTCCTACCCTTTGCGTATCCTCTTTTTGTCAAGCAGTTGATCATCAATAAAAACAATGCTTGCCTTTTTTAGCTTTCTGTTTACACGTTTCACCTAAGAAATACAATTCTTTAAAACTTTCCATTTTAAAAACCTTTCAAACAACATAAATGTGCAGAAGTTACACTCACCATTGCTGGCCAGAAAGGGTAGTTCCTAAATTTGCACCAAACACATATTCCCTCTGTTATACTTGGGGGCTCTGAAAGACAGAACAAAGATTGTCTCTATTTTGTATCAAATCAAGTTAACATGAGCAGAAACCATTCCAAACGTACTCCTCACGTTTGTCAATCTGTATCAAAAAACTGGGTAGTTCCTCTTCATCCTCCTCCTCTTCGTGCTCTTCCAGGAGAGAAAGTGAGGTCAGATGATCTTCTTGCAGACTCAGTTCAATGGACAGGTCTGAGGACAGGGTAGTTTCATCTGGATTTAACCTGACTGGATAAACAAATACAACAGTATTTGGCACAACCCCATAGATATATGAAATCGTGTTTGCACCTCACTGGCTGCAACATGTATATATTCCAGTACCTTGGTCCGGTGACTTCGCCTCAGACAGGGGCTCAAGCCTGGGTCTACAGCGCTGGTAAGACTGAGAGTTGGTGGCGTTTTCATCATCTCCCCTCGTCTTCGGTCCCTTTCTGCACCTGCGTTTTGCTGGAGGGCACTCAACAGAGAAGCAGGGCTGTGCCTTTGTCCATTTCTCATTTCCCTGCGGTTTCACAGCAATCCGATTCTTCCTAGGCCGACCTCTGCCCCTGCGTGGGGGGATTACCGGCAACTCTGATGCCTGGAAAAAGTGCAGGTTATGAACAGCAGTCACTCAGAATCTACAGTACATCAAACTATATAGTTGTCATATGTGGTTCACACAAATTGTGATTATGAACAATAGATTAGTATACAAGACCTTTTCTAAAGGGGCTGTATCCGACTCCTTCCATTCACTAATAGGTAGGGAATCTTGAAATGTCCTACAAAATTCTACAGATGACAGGGGGACAGGGAGTGGGTTGATTGTAGACATGCTACGGTCTGGAGTGGAGCTGAGACAGGGCCTTGGAAACTGGCATGGTTGCTTTCTGCATCTCCTTGGTGTGCTTGGTAAGGAAAAATTGCTTTCACCTCGCAGACTAGGCATATCTGTAATTCTGGTAAATTGGTGAAGGTGTGAGGATCTTTCAGATTCATTTTTGACAAATGATTTTCTTGACGTATTCTGCCGCTTTCTTCGAGTCCCTACCAAATTGCTTGTTGGTAGTTGTTTTTTGGTTCCTTTTGATACTTTTTCAGTCTTAATGCATCTCTTGCGGGTTTTGCTCTCATGCTCTTTTGCCAAGGTATCTGTTAGTGTCCCAGTGGCTAAGTCATTTGAACACTGGGACAAATCTGAGAAAGTCAACTTTTTCCTTTTTCTTCCATTCCCTTTTTTAGTCGGTCCCGTCACAGGCTCTTTCAAGACCTTAGAAAGGCAATGTGGATTAGACTTGGGTTGGGGTAAAATATTTCTTTTCTTTGACACATGTGAATTCAGTTCTTTCTGTGGCTTTGAATGACAACTTGTATTTGACCTGTCCCCACATGCATGGCAAGTTTGATGTCTGTTGTCAGGTAATATCCTCTTTCGGAGATTATGTCCATTGGTAGTAACCTCTGTGACAGACCTTTGTTTCTCAGGGGAAATAAGTGTTTTTGATGGGATGGGGCTTTTTGACTGAACGTTTGCTTCCAAAGTGAGATGTTGTGAAGAGAGTGCATTGCACCGACGACTGGTGCGGCGTAATCTTCCCAGGATGGGACAGGAAGGGCTGTCGTCTGAGGATATCATGTTCATGATACTTCAATGCTTCAACTATTTAAGTGGGTTTCGCTTGTCATCTTAAGCCTTGTTTAACTGTGAAGAGGAAACCAATGTTATTTTAAGAGTTGATAATGGTGTATCGGTCATGTGTCATGTCAAGTCTCCTAGTTTAGTAAACTATCGTGTTTATGTTGTAATTCAATTCAGCGTAGCTAGGCTAACAACAATCTACGACAAAAACAATTGACATGTAAGAATGTAAACATCCGTGTATTTGTTGGTAAGCATACGTAATACTTAACTAGTAGTGCTACCTGGCACACAAAATATTTGGCTAACTATATAACTAGCACCCGATAAATAATGACTGTAGGGCTCGCACAAACTTAGAGCTAGCGTTTCCGTTGCTGTGTTGTAAAAATGTTGTATTAGCTAGCTAGCATAGCTAGCACTAGTGGCTAACTGTGTTGTCTTGCCCATGGCGAGCCTGCAACTGCAAGCTGATTCTAAACTCTCTGAAACTGCAAACAATCGTTTTTTCTGCACTAAAAACAGCAACGGGTGAGGCAAACTTGTTTGGTCACAACGAACAATAGAAAAGATGATGCCTACTCACTTAAGTTTTCAACATTCGTCGTCGCAAAAACTTTAATTTCCTGGTTTGCCACCTGGGTTTATGGGATATGTAGTACGCTACTTTTGTAGGATGACGCTGGCACATAACATTATTGTCAAATAGCCTAATTATGTCATTACCCTTTTGCAAAACGTTACATTGCATTATTTAAGGTAGCTTAATTGTCAAAATATATTTTTATATAGGTGTGAATTAACTTTAATTTTAAGTGCCCTTCAATGCTAAACTGTTTCTATACACGTTTTCAATTAATGCAATTTTTTAATTAGCATAATGATAATTATTAATTGATCACATCTAAAAGTCAATGGTAGCGCTTGACCATCTAGAGACAGCTATGTTTGATGGCCATCAATCGGTTTCATTATGTCCGAATTTATAGAAAGATAGCTAAATGACCATGCCTGTTATGAATATAATTCTTCCGTATAACGAGCCATCTACCGCAGTTTAACTTTTTTCGCTAAAGAAAAGAATGACCATCTCATTAAATCCTAGATTTGTGAATGTATGAAGGCTGTAGGTAGGCTTACACGTATTAAATAGCTTGCGAATTAAGTTTAGACTGCTATTTACATTTAAAACATGGAAAATTTTAATTCGTGTCATTATTTTGCATCAGTCCTCACCAGATGTTCACATTCAGTGTTTTAATCAAACATGTGTGATCTCACATTAAAGGGTTAACCCGGGGAAACGGAACTATTTGGCTCGTGACGCGAGTTGGCTTGCGCTGAGAATGTGGGCAGGAAACGCAAGACAAGAAGAGAGAAGTGATCACGTTTTCCAACGCCGTTGTATACGAAAAGCAACAAAATGTGCAGCAATATATATTATTAGTGTCCTGGAACAGTCGTTTTCCACGGATTCATTAGTCTTGGATATTTAGAGACAATCCTCGAAAGCTTTCACGACGAGGGATTTGACCAGAGAGAGCTGCCTTCGTTCCCTGCCTGCCTGGTTGAAAACATCGGGGCGGCCAGCGGGTGGGACTGGGATTGGAAAGAGGATTCGTGGAAAGGAGCCGTCTGCTCTCTGAAGCCATGAGGGAGTATAAAGTGGTCGTTTTGGGTTCGGGTGGAGTGGGCAAGTCAGCTTTAACTGTTCAGTTTGTGACGGGATCTTTCATCGAAAAATACGACCCAACAATAGAGGATTTCTACAGAAAGGAGATCGAGGTGGACTCGTCTCCGTCCGTGTTAGAGATACTGGACACGGCAGGAACCGAACAATTCGCCTCTATGCGAGATCTGTATATCAAAAACGGTCAGGGATTCATTCTGGTCTACAGTCTGGTCAACCAACAGAGCTTCCAAGATATCAAACCGATGAGGGATCAGATCATCCGCGTGAAAAGATACGAGCGAGTGCCCATGATCTTGGTTGGAAACAAGGTGGACTTGGAAGGCGAGAGAGAGGTCTCTTCCGGGGAGGGAAAGGCGCTGGCTCAGGAATGGAATTGCCCGTTCATGGAAACTTCTGCCAAAAATAAAAGCTCGGTGGACGAACTGTTCGCTGAAATCGTCAGACAAATGAACTATTCTGCTGTTCCTAGTGGTACTGATCAGTGTTGTTCGTGTATTCTTCTCTAAGAAAACATAAATAGCTATCTTGCTAGATATGTGAATCCGAGCGATAAGGCCTAAAAGTCAAGAGCATCGAACAAGCCCTGTTTTGAAAACTTGTTGATAACTAAAGAAACGGTCTCAGTGTCTTTAGGTCATTAGTATTTGAAGCTTCCCTCAGTTGTCTTATTGCACACAAATCGACGACGAATACAACAATCGATTATGTAAATAGCCTGATAAGTGTTTACATGACAAAGTACTTGAATGTTTGATTTTTATAGCTTTGTATATGACACTTCTCTGGAAATGTGCCTCAAGGGGAATGTCTTATTGTGAAACCTAAGAGAGACACTTATTTTCTTGTCATGTTCTCTGTTTTGGAAAATGTGTGGTGATTTGATTTTTGTTGAGTTGTACTGTTACATGTCTTCTGGGTGGATCCTTCAGTATTGGACGAACATATTAGACTCCTCCCCCAGCATAACAGGGGTTGGTCACTTTTAGGGGATTCTTGTAGACTGAAGGAAAACATCCCAGAAACATAAGTAAAATGTTCTTATTTGCTTATTGTTCAATGAAACTCTAAACCCCAGCCAGTCAAGCCTTGCACAGGTGATTGGAATTACACCTGAACGTCTGAGCCCCAAAATACCATCCCTGATCAAGTTCGCTACAGCAAAACCTGAACAGCTCTACCCTCTCTCGGATGTGTGGTACAGCTAAAGAGAGAGAAAGGTGTGCATTGTAATTAAAACATTAGTGGATCTAACAATAAGACTTGCACTTCTGTTGACACTGTCCCTCTTCAGTGTTCGTAACTAAGGACCTGTAGTGTGTTATTGTCCAGACATGGGGAGACCGAGCCCCATGTCGAGTGCCTTCCGAAGAAAACAACTGACTGTGCCAACTGATGACCCCCTCTCCTTATACAGAGACTCTGAATGGCAATCACAAAAAAAATCTTTACATTTCCTTTTACTAACTTTACCTTTGTTCTCAGTTGATCGTCGTGAAAGAGGCGGTTTAAATGAAGCCTTCTTCCTTTTAAATCAGTTTCATTTGGGAAGTTGATGTAGACCAACTGTTGTATTACGCCATGGTTTGGCCAGCTCTTCTGCAATGGTACTACTTTACCAGGAAAAACAAAAAACAACCCAAACCACTTACAGTATGTCTTTTAGTTCAGTGAATTGCAAGCCATGTCTGTGTTATTCTTTTTGTTTTGTTTTTTATTTTTCTAAAATGTGAAATTCTGACTCAATTGTAATTTTGACCTCTGACAAACCTTTTACCATTCAACTATCTGCTTTGGAAGACTTTTAATACATAAAGCATTTTATGTAACATGTTGGTTAGAGGCTTCTTTATTTCATTCAAAGACATTGATGCATTTGTTCATGACATTTTATCAGATCATTTTACTGCAGTACTTTATTTGTAAAATCTTTGCACACTCTACTTTTTGGTAGAACCAGTAACTGATGTTTTGCCTTTAGTTAATATAATATTAATATAAGATTAATGATGTTGTATCAGTAAAGAAAAAGTATTCATTTGAACAATTAGCCTATTTTTGAATGAGCCTAGATTCAAGGTCACAGCATAAGGCATACCATACATAATATGCACATTTCACCACATATATATTATTTCACTAAAATACTATACAACTTTAGGAGTATATTATTTATGTACCACTGTTTGGGTAGTGGGCAGGGCTTCCAGTAAGTGGGTGTGCTGGTTAGAGCCATTTCCCTCAACCCACAGGTCTAAATATTTTCTCGATGGTAGAGAAGGACAGAGAGTGCTTTGTCTGTAACCAACCTGAAGCACAACCTAACTTTAGTGCAATGTTTTTACAAATCCTATCACATTCAGAGGTGAAGTCATCACCATATTGAGGTGAAATAAATTCACTATATTGTGGGGTCTGATCTAAATAAGCTACGACAAGGAGAAACACACCAGCCATTACTATGGACCTGTAGTGTCATTAGTATGCATTATGCAAGAGCACTAAGTGTGATAGAAACAGAGATAGAATGTGAGTAAATAGGAGTTGGTGCAAGATTGATCTGCATTTTGTCTTGTTCTCTTGTCAAGAATACCTCACAAGGACATGCAGCCAACATGGCCTCTGCCTGGAGGGCTTTGATCACATGACCTGCTCTCCGCATCACCAAGACACAGCTTCCTCGATGAACTCAGTGACCCAAACATTCTGACTGATGTATTGTTACATGCCTTCGCCTGTGTCTCAGAAACCAACCTACAGATACTGCCTCTCCCCTGTGCTCTGGGGAAATCCCATGAAAACAGGTTTAGCTAAATAGCCAGCAGCTGTTGTGTATCTGATGGTATATTGTCACTTAATTATTAACCAATGGTTGGCCATTACTGTCAACAAAGGGAATCAAGGCATTATTTCAGGAATGGCTATTTCCATTCCATATTCTCTGTGGTGATCTGGCCTTCTGAAGAGTGACAGAATGCAGTGTGACCTGAATTTGGTGTTCCTGGTAGAGGAGATTCATGTCCCCGAGGAGCCTGTGTGGAGGCAGTCTGGGTAGAAAGGCACCAGAGAGAGACCGTGCCACAAACATTCTCCTTTCATGTGAATGAGAACATACCACAACTAGAACCCCACTGACCACAAAGGAAGTACTTGACATCCCCTTGTGATGATGTTATATAGCTTGTACATGTCTGCTTATCAGAAGTGTTCAGTAGCTTATTATCTGTGTGGAATCCTAGGCCAGAGGAAGGGTGGGTCAGTTGGAGATTTCCTGTCTTCCTTTAGAGTCTAACCGCTGCTAGGCCTGCTGTTGGTGTGTTGTGACACTTCCTCTTAACCATGCAGAGATGGGTCACACTCAGTGAAGTGGAAAGCGTTTACTGCCTGACCTCTGAATGTGATTGGCCAGGAATCCACGACACAAACCATGTACCCCAGATCCAGAGAATACTCTTGGTTACACGTACCCATGTAGTGTGTACGAAGGGCATGGAGTGGGGGGGGAAAGGGAAGATGAGACGGTTTCACTTGCAGTGGATATGATGGCTCCGTGTATAATTTCATTTGCGGAAAAGGGGCCAGCAAGATCATATGACCCTAACTTTGTCGTCACTGTTACCTAAACATAGCATCAATACGGTTAGGTCTCAAAGGAAACATTGTAGAGGCAGAGAGACAATCCCATTGGCACACACACACACGTGGGACCTATCCTGGCATAGGTATGACATTGACTTGGGAATCTGCATTGGAATCACAGTCTAAATGACAAACCTGCGGTATTTTTTGTGGAAGGAGAATATTTGATCTCTAATCCCCCTGACTCATTTATTAGCTCCTAGTCTATACCATACAGTATCATGGCATTTCCTTGATAGTTACACATGTCCAAAGGTAACTGTTCACATAATCACTTAATTCCTTCTCTCTTCACCAGTGCTATTGGGACTGGAGAGTACTTAAGGGTCTTCTTGTTGGTATGTTGCTGTTGTGTGGCCATGAAGAGGAATGAACCAGAACATTCTTAAGATCTCTTGATGAAAGCTCCTGTACAGCTCATGATGACATGGAGTTGAGTTTTGTTGTTAATATTTTTAATGCTTGAGAAAACATGTGCAACTTATTGCTTGTAAAATGCATGAGAGAGTAATCCACAACATACAAAACATTACAAATGTCCTTGTTAAATGTCAGAAAAATATGTATTCATATTTATACACAACTATTTTACAATACTTAAATCAAAAATCAAAATGTGATGTTGCAACAATTTTGCATTTTAAAGTGTGACCATATCACTTCTACACTTTACCATGGCATTACTGCCTACATTTCTCCATACTCACATTACATGATCTTTATTTTCAACCAATAAGATATCTCATTCCTCAAAGCGGGAATATCAAATGACCAATGAACGTACTATGGTTATTGCTGTTGTCAAAGATCCATGTGTTTTCTCTTAGTCTTACATACACCTGGTCTCCTACATTCAGCTCCAGAGAGATGCCATTGGTTCCTGTCTCATGGCGATTTCCAGCAACGTGGTTGTACATAGTTACCATCTGTACCCCATTCTTCATCAGTCGTAACCCCATGGGTCTAGAAGATATATTGTGGCCAGAAAAACTGAAATAGTAGACTCCTCTCACTGGTGCTGTGAAGATTCCTGTAAGAAAGGGACAGAAGAGTTACATGTCTACCAATCTATCTTAGTTCAATACTGCTGTTTTTATGGAGATTGGCAAAAAAATGAATCTAACTTGAAAATAAAACTGAGTTGTATCTACCTGTGGTTGGGTTATACGCCCCCCTGCTGTTTGTGTAGACATCTTTGTAAGTGAGTGTAATTTCGGTGTTGAATGGGCCAATATTCCCCACATTACCAATAGAGGCTGCAAAGGCCACCTTTTTTTCTGCAATACATAGATAAATAGGACAAATGAGGACTGAGATGGTTTCACAACACTGTGAAACATTACTTCTGAATAGCCCGCTAACAATTCAATATTATTATTATGTTGTTGTAATGGACTGTTACTATTGTTATGTCATATTGTTGTTACCTTGCTCGCCTTTCAGGAATCTAACCTCTCTTTCACTGGCCTGCAGCCTGGCCTCCAGCGTGGTCTTGGTGGCCTCCAGCGTGGTCTTGGTGGCTTTCAGCTCCTGTTTCTGATCTGCTATCAGAATGCTCATCTGTCGCAGCACAGCATGGATCTCAGAGTTGCAGGAATGCCGGCTATCTACTGTGTCTGATCCCTCAAAGAAAACTTCTCCGGTGGCTTGCACTTCCTTCTCTCTGGCCTCTCCTCCCAGGTCGTTCAGTGGCAGGGTGATAGGTCTCCCACTGCTCTCAGCTGTGTCTTGGTCTTCACCCACAGATAGGTGGCACAAGGCCGCCACCACAACTACTGCACTGATTTTCATTCTTCTTAGAGTCGGATTCTTCATTCTTTTTCTCACTTCTGTGTATCTTCTTCTGGTGTGTTTCAACAGTTGCCCCCTTTGAGCTTTTATATCTTGGTGCCATAATCACGTTAGGCTTATCTCCTACACCCATAGCCCGTATGGGAAGGAAATATTCACAAATAACCTTGTTTTTTTACAAATGCTTATCTTTTGTATCACAACAACCACTGGTTTATGGAGGCACGAGGCACTTGAAATAACAATAACATGTGCCATGTGGCATCATATACTGATAGTTGAGAACCAGCTATTTATTTTTTACTGTGTGCCATAACCAAATAGTGAAGATAAACCTTGATATCAAAAGCACATCATCAGTTTACGGGAAACGAAAGGCCCTTATCCACGTGATGTCACCTATATTCATTCTGCACGTGCATGTTGTACCATATGAACGCGAGTATGTTAGAGACACAACAGCTAGCTGACCTGATTCTGCCTGCTGCTACACATTAAGGTCAACAGAGCCACTCATGCAAGCTTTCTGTCTGAGCAGGAATCCCTGTCTTAGAAGAGGTAGTCAAATGACAAATGCTCGAGACTGAGCAACAGGAAGCAAACTGTCTTCACTTCCTCTGTGTGCTTTTATGCAGGATGTGGTTACCACGGTGATTGTAGAGGGCAAAGACTTGAATGGCAAACACCATTTGGTTGATATTGTGACATTTCCCTGTGTTCTTGAATGGTCAGCTGCCCATCTGACAGTCTGTGATGTTCGGTAGATAGTCTTGGATGTTTAGGAGACACAAGATGATGTGAGTGTGACAAATTGAGAGACCAACATAACGGGTTAAATGAATAAATGAGCTGGAAGAGCCAACAAGGACCTCAGGATGAGAAAAAAGGAAGATGGTAGAATAGAGGATAGAAGGAAGGACGATGTTGTACATACGTGGTGTGATGTTCCTCTACTGATGCCATGGTGCCTGCTGCAGAGAAACAGAGTGTGGAGGACTGGATGAGTCACTCTGGGATCTCAGGCAGTGCAGTGCAGGCCTAACATCACAACGTATTGAAGGCCTGAAATAGACCAGCGCTCTGCCTTAGTCTGCCTCTTACTCTCACTGCACTGAGTGGGTGGATGTACCATGGAGACACAGAGCTGCTTCCAGCTCTCCCTTCTCTCTCACACACACACACACATACACACACAGACTGTTACGTGTCACTTAAAGCATTTGATGTGGAATACCTTATGAAGCAATGTTAGACATACATGTGTATGAACATTAGAGAGTGAGGGTGGGAAGGAGGAGAGAACATCTGAGATGCTTGTAAATAGGTTTTATATTATCTTCTTTGGACTTCCTGTTCAGATATGCAGTTGGAAGGTCGACCATAGCAGCACGCAGTGTAATAAACCTCTAACTTCATTATTAATTTGGTTTGATAACCGATCATAAAATCCTTAATCTTCGTCACAACACCCTTTGTGTGATTTGGATATTCCGAGCTATGAGATGCAAAGTTATTACACACATAGGAGCACAAGTCAAGGACACACACTTCCTTGTAAAAGTGCTGTAAAACAAATAACAACATCACTATTTGGTTTTACAACACGTTTGCAGGAGGCAGGAGTGTAGTGTCCTCGTCTTAGGAGAGTGGAAGAGAGAGCTCTCATGGAATATGGACCGTGTTGTGTTGCTGTGTGTGTGTGTGCTCACTGGGCAGCAGATGGCAGCACATTCTTGATTGTTTCCCTCAGTCCCTTTCCACCTCTCACTCCTTCCTCCTCACCCCCCCCCTCCCCTCTCTCTCTCTCTCTCTCTCTCTCTCTCTCTCTCTCTCCATCTCTCTCTCTGTCTCTCTCTCTCTCTGCCTGCCTGTGTGTGTGTGTCTCTCTTTGATGTGGAGCCATGGGAGACGTGCGTTTCTTCTTTGACCTGGGTCCTCCTCTCCTCTCTTGGCTCGCTATGAAAGACATCGGTCTCCTCCTTCTTCCTCTCCATGGGGGCTGTGCAGAGTGCAGGAGCAGTGTGCTGTATGTGTGTCTGCGAGGGCAGGCAGCGAGCCCCAAATGAAATGCATGTCTGTGTGTGTATGTAGGTGTCTGTGTGCACGTGCGTGCGTGTGTTTATGCGGGCGGCTGTGCATGTGAGTGTGTTTATGTGTATGTGTCTGGACTCTGCGAAACCTCTATATCCTGGGCCGACAAGGAAAGGAGAACTTCTCCCTCTCTCTACACAAACAAACACACAAACACACACACACACACACCCATGGACTTAGCAACGGTTAGCACATCAGAGGTCTTCGTGGGCAGCGTTGCTAATGAGAGATGATGGGGCTGGCCGGTGTAAACAAACAGCCGCTACTGAAGAGGCCCGTTCCCGCTCTCTCTCTCTCTTGCTCGCTCAGTCGCTTGCCGTCCAGCCCCGCCGGTGGGGGACAAAGGGCCCTCTCATGGAGCTCTCTCATGGAGCTCTCTCATGGAGCCCTCTCATGGAGCTCTCTCATGGAGCTTTCTCATGGAGCTCTCTCATGGAGCCCTCTCATGGAGCTCTCTCATGGAGCTCTGTCATGGAGCTCTCTCATGGAGCCCTCTCATGGAGCTCTCTCATGGAGCTCTGTCATGGAGCTCTCTCATGGAGCTCTCTCATGGAGCTCTCTCATGGAGCTCTGTCATGGAGCTCTGTCATGGAGCTCCTCGCAGGGGCAGAGGGGGCAGGAGCACGAGGACGGACCACAGAACTCACCGTACACCCCAACCACAACAGCCCACATCGCACACCACTCTGCATGACTCCCACTCATTCTGCCCCAGACAGAGACCCACCCAACCTATCGTACTCCCTCCCTCCCCCCCACGACCATCAACCGTCCATCTCCACCCAAACCCCAACCTTAGAACCAATTTGTCTCTGTTTGGAGGGAGGAAGGGTAAAATGTAGGGATGTAGCCCCATACAGGCGGTGGGCTCTTATGAAGATGTTCCCAGTGTTTTAGTTCTGCACGAACAGACTGAGGCAGGCTTCAGTATGTCAGTTTGTGTGTTTGTGCGTGCGTGTGTGTGTGTGTGTCTCTACAATATGGAGCTGAGAGAAAACTGATAAACTGTTGTGACAGTTAACCAAACTGCTCAGTCAACCTAATATCTTACATCCTTCAGATATGAATCTCCCTGTTCTATTCATGGCAGTCAACTTTCAGTACGCGCGCGCACCTGCATCAGTCGTGCGCGCCGCCGTTCCTGCGGAATTCAGGGGGCTGTGGTCGGACTCCGAAAGACTCCCACATAGAAAATAATGAACAACAAATTTGACGCGTGAGTAATCAAAGCTGTTTTGAATAATTAGCGTAGAATGAGCCCCCCGCTGCAAGTGCAAATGCAAAATCGCCAGGGAAACTAAGTACTGGTCCTCAGTTGCGTGGAGAAAAAGAGGTGTGTCTCTGGTCTGAAGTCTTGCAGGGTTTGGGAACACACGAGTGCTTATCATGTTTTGTCTCAATGCAGTTGACAGCTATCGTAAAAGTTATGATGCATGACGATAACGAAATCACCCATTACTATCGGGGAATGCTTCGTTTTGCGGTAGTATTTATGGCGTTAAGGCCCCATGGGCCGTGCCTGAATCCTCGGCTTGCAAGTAGTTGAGAGGCAGGGGCAGGTGCGCGGATAGTCGGCTGCAAATAGTCCCTCGTGCGCTGGTGGTACTTTTCAGTTATTTTAAACCAGAGGCAGCCACTCTCGCTGATATATCCCATTCACTCAAAGTGTAGTGCGTACGTGGGTGTATTTCTTAGTGTGTGTGCAGCCTGTCATTAGGGCTTTGGCGCTGGCATTCAAAGAAAATGATTTTATACCATGCAGTGAGGCAAATGCCACACCTTGCTTTGAGCAAAAGACTCCAAACCAAATTTCGCATTTCTTTTCACTCGTTCTCCAGTACTCTATGTTGTCCTACCTGTCCACTCTCCTCCCCAGTCTAAAAGATGACGATAGTGGGGACCACGATCAGGAACACGGCTCACCGAAAGACTGTGAGAAGGAAAGACATGAGGAGGAGGAGAGGGACCAGAACCCTGCCAAAAAGAAGGTGTGTGTTTTATGTGTCTGTTGAATGAGTGTGTATGTGTGGAATGATGAGGATGATGATGATGAGGGTGACTCTCTATCCTCAGATAGCGGTACCAGGAGCAGGAGAACACCCTCTCCAGTACAACTACGCCTTCTGGTACTCCAGACGCACGCCCGGCCGGCCCAGCAGCACCCAGAGCTACGAACAGAACATCAAGCAGATCGGCAGCTTTGCCTCGGTCTGTCAGCCTCGCTCCCGGCCTGCCCTCTCTACACACACACGCACTGTTGTTGAAGAGGGACTTGTCTGAGTGGCCTGTTCTGTGACTCATAGTGCTGGTTTGGGCAACATGATAGTAACATATTTATAGTAGCCTATTGTGTTAGTGAATTACAGTAATGTGTTATCTAAGTTGTCAAACCAGTGTTTGTGAATTACAGTAATGTGTTATCTAAGTTATCAAACCAGTGTTAGTGAATGATAGTAATGTGTTAACTATGTTGTCTAGTATCCAGTGTTAGTGAATGATAGTAATGTGTTAACAATGATGTCTATCCAGTGTTAGTGAGTGATAGTAATGTGTTACCTACATTGTCTGACCACTGTTTGTCTCCAGGTGGAACAGTTCTGGCGCTTCTACAGTCACATGGTCCGTCCTGGAGACTTGACTGGTCACAGTGACTTCCACCTCTTCAAGGAAGGCATCAAACCCATGTGGGAAGTGGGTACTTTACTGGATTCTACTGACTTTACTGTAGGAGTCAATTGAGTCCATTTGCCCATAAGCTTTCCCTTAGCCATGAAAAACTGAGCAGCTAAATACGTGAAACAAATCTGTGAATAGCACGTGCACCCTCAACTGTTGTGGATGAACATTGTATAGAATCACCATTTCGGTAAATAGCGATAGATTATCATTAAGATCTGTAATGACACGAGGCTGGACATGCAAGACGTAATTGTGAAAAGTCATTCATTAGTTGGGTTCCATTACAATGAACCTGTGTGCCTCTCCACCCCTCACCAGGACGATGCCAATAAGATGGGGGGGAAGTGGATCATCCGGCTGAGGAAGGGGCTGGCCTCGCGCTGCTGGGAGAACCTCATCCTGGCCCTGCTGGGGGAACAGTTCATGGTGGGAGAGGAGATCTGTGGAGCCGTGGTGTCGGTGCGCTTCCAGGTACGCACACACCCACAGCCAGGGGCGAAAATCTGCTAGCAATTTCGACCAAAATTACTGCTGTAACACATAACCTACATTGTAATATGTTAAATATATATTATTAATATTATTTAAATGTCCTTATGTTTATAGTGATTTATTGGGGGGGGGGGGAATCCTATTTTTTTGGGGGGGGGGGGGTCATGTCCCCCCTGTCCCCATGGGGATTTCCGCCTATGCCCACAGCTAGGCTGACACACATAGAACCAGGCATATGGAAAAGCACGCACATGCATAAAGATATACTGGCACACGCATGCTGATATGCTCTGATTGAATCTTTTTGGTTTGCACTGCAGTCGTTTTGAACTCTCGTCCTTTCTTCCTCAGGAAGACATCATTTCCATCTGGAACAAGACGGCCAGTGACCAGGCCACCACTGCCCGCATTCGAGACACTCTGCGCAGGGTGCTCAATCTTCCCCCCAACACCATCATGGAGTACAAGACACACACAGACAGCATCAAGTATGTTTATATCTCACATTTTCTGGGCTAACACACACCGACATTCCACCGAAGGCTTTGCCAACCTCTTGAATCACTGGGTGTGTGTCCTTAGGGCCTGGGAGGACTTCCATGGGCTGGTGAACGCTAGCGGTGGTCGCTAGTTCCTGGATCTGTGGCTCTGCCGAGACTAGGTAGCTGTTTGTGTTTCCTACCAGGCATGTCTCTGTGTACCCTAACCACACGGTACACTCGTACTAGCTGTGTCCTTTGCTGATGTCATTTGAATCTTTTCTGTTTTGCCTGTGTTTAGATGAGGGTGTGGTGTCGTATGGATGAAGATTCATGAGAAGGATACCTCTATAAGAATCAGCACTGTTATAAATGGAGCGAGAGAGAGAGAAAGAGCGAGGGTGAGAGAGAGGGACAGTGGCAAGAAAACCATTCCTTCTTTTCCATGGTGCATGGAAACTATTGGAACTAAACTTAAAAGCTATTCAACAAGACATGGAGCCAAGCCGTCTGTTGGGGAAAGAGAGAGTGTATGTTTTTATAATCTACAAGAGACTAATGAAATCTAAGTGGATGTCTTTTTTAATGTGAGACGCAATGTCTATCATCCACCACTTGAGGGAGACATTGCAACAAACGTTTGGTGATCTGTCCAACGCTGGTTAACGGGACAGTCGATTCTACAACATATACCAACCAAACTGCTGACATGAATAGATAGTTGTGTAACCAACAATCACACTTTATTAGACTTTTAAATGTACAGCAGAAAAATGTATGGGAAGTGTTTTATTGGACTGTAAGACAAACAGGGTTGCAGTACTGTAGAAGTTATTTTATTATAGCGCAGTATTTTAACTACAATCGCCTCTGGTCATTTGAAACTAGAATCATTATTGTGTACAAAAATATATTTCTAAAAAAAAACCTGGCCTTTTGAGAGATCACATAAAGGAATCTTTGATTCCTCACCTTTGACCTGGAAGTTGAATCCAAAAGACGTGACCCACTATCAGGCTGGATGGAGTGGAGGGTCAACTGGCCTCTTTAGAGTGGACTGCCAAGCTGCCTATATCACTGTGCCTGGCCTCAAGCCCCAACCAAACCAGAAATGTGTTCTGTCAGATTGTTTTCAACCCGTCAAACTGCCTCTTCAGATTCCACAGTAAATTCAGAGTCTGGGTACGGTGGTCCAGAATGAAGACCATGCTGTGATGTCACAAGCCCCTGGAACACTGATCTCAAATCAGCCAGCCTGACCCCCCCGTACAGACAGCTGACTCGACCCCAGGAAAAGGGGGCTGGTTTTGGATCAGGGCTTGAGGCTCAGTCTTTATCTCCACCCTGTTCATACTGCCTGGGATTGGGTGTGTGGTGCTGGAAGTCTGCGTGCGTGCGTGTGTGTCAAAACAAGCTAAAGTACTGTACGATCTACACCTGATGGATTATAGCAATAAATGTCAAATATGCATCTGCTGCTAAGGACTTGTGTGCTGTGTCATGTTCTAAGGCCTGCAAGGGACTTCCTGTATGTTAGCAAAAAGATCTGGATTCACAAACATACACAGAGGGGCATGGACATGTGCCTGTTTGTATTCACATGCATACACCAGGAGGCTGTGTTCAATTAATTCAATATGACGACAAAGACCGCCCTGAATGAAATCAAAACCAGTTCTTTCACAACTTTCACTTAGCCTTCTTACGAGGACTTTTGATAAATCTTCAGATGAGTTCCATTTTGTTGATAACTGATGCAGCAGGAATGTAGAGAGTTAGGAGGCCTTGTCGTCCTGTACTGCTGTACACAAGAAACCCTTCTCCAGCAAAGCAGCTTGCTGTCCCCAGCCGCTGAGGCGACGAGAGAAGCTGTGAGAGGGATGGTCGTTGGGGGGCCTCTGCCACTTCTCACGGTCCACTTTTGATGAAATGAGTTTGCTCATCTCTCACTGGCTCATTTCCCAGACCACTCAACTCATCTCGAAGAACATGTGATTCTACAGAAAGAGAAGAGTCATGGAGAAGTTTGATGCCATCAGCAGGTAATCATGGAACTAATGTTACATCTAACACTAGAATATCTCCACACACAACGTATAAGTTTTAAATGGTGAGGTGGAGCAAGCTTACCAACAGGAAGGTAGTAGCCAACAGAAGCAGTTTGGTGTTTGATGTCATATCCTGTGGAACTGTAGAGGTAAGACATACTTTCATGAACTCTTTATTGAACTCAGAGGTCACTTAAACGGTTGAGAGAAGTAACCAACCTTGCATTCCAAAGTATTCATGATCCATGTTGCATTCCTCATTAAACCCAGGCCACTTCTTCCATATTGTGCCAATTTTCTCCCCAATTGTTGAGATCACCTTTGAAAAATAACATCACTAGTAATTAGTAATGACCTTTTTCACTGACTAAGCTTTAGAAAGAATGTAACACACTGAAATTAATGAGAAAGTCAAGCCAAGAGTGTTAGGTGATGGATGGATGGATGAATGAATGAATGAATGTATGGATAGAGGCATCGATGAGACCTGGAACTCCTGGTTTGCGAAGCAGCGACTGGGGCAGCAGGAGCCCTGGATCCTCAGACTGGACTTTCCTTCAGAGTCACACACTTCCAGGAGAGGAGTAAACATGCTCCACCTGCAGATTACACCAGCTGATGAACACACACACACATCTCCCTACATCCTGCACATAATACACAGAACACACCCACATCTCCATACGTCCCAACGAAGACTCCCCCCCCCCCCCCCCCCACACACACACACACACACAACATACCGCAACTCCTCCCAGGACAATCAGCAATCAATCACAGAGCTAGGTTCCCATCATGCTTCATTGTTGCATCCCCAGAACTGCCTGGTGTTCATCTAAGAGTTCACAGCAGGTTCCCCTCAGGACATCAGAGAGACAACCTCCAGTACAGTTACAGCGCTGAGCCTTGATCAAACTACTGTTAATTGGAGAGAGTAATTCAGGCGTCACTGAATGCAAGCTCTGGTAAACACACAAAGGAGACCTCAGTTGACCCCCAGGGTAATACTTGGCACTGTTTGAGCGTGTGAGTGTGTGTGTGTGTGTGTGTGTGTGTGTGTGTCTGCAAGGGTTAGTGGAGGTGGCAGGGCCTTGATCTGTGTGGCTGTATTAGCGAATGGGAGTGACAGGAGCTACCGCTGAAGAGTGTTGAAGAGTGATTCAGTCTTTCACAACCAGATCTGGGTGGGTCTAGCCAGCCAGGCAGCTGTGGTCTAGCTCCCCCAGTTTGGCCCACACCCTGCTGGGGAGGGGAGGGAGAATCTGCCTGCTATTTACAGTACAGTCCTGGGTATCAACCATGCAAGCACAGGGCTCAGTGGGTGGGGACTGGATTGGGGTACTAGGGGGATATGCACGTCTACCTCTGTTTGACTGTGCCCACGAGCTGGTGCTGGGGAGTGTAGGCCTTCATTTCCATCAGGCAGCAGCCCAGGCAGCACGCGTCCACCCTGAAGGGCCTCTCAAAATGGAAGACCTGGCGAGCCTGGGGGTCGAAGCCTTTCAGCGAACAGGAGCGAGCCGGACCGCAGCACTGCAGACACACACAGGAACTCTCTACAGGAGAGGGGGGGGGGGGGGGGGGGGGGGGGGGAATGTACTGTGTTCACGTAAACAGCTTGTCTTCTACTCCTTTTTGAGTAGAGAGGGAGGTGGATTACAGGGACAGTGTCGATGTGTTACCTTCCACAGCTACAAACAGCTGCTCTCTGCTACCTCCGCTGGTGATGCTGTAGGTCCTGCGGGGCACGCACTGAGGACCTGGAGAAGATTCAAGGTGAACTTTGTTGTCCCACAGAGTGGAAACTTTGGTTTGTGCTTTCACCCATGCTGAGGCCAGAAAAGACAGACATTCCGTATGCAAAAGTAGGAGAAAAAAAAACCTACAGGCTATACACATGGAAAACATAGACATCAATAAGACATCTGCATCAATTGCTTGAATAAAAGATAGATGTACATGACCAGATATATCACTGTACCCAATCTATGACAATCCATTTTGCTTAATTGCTCACTGTACCGACCCTTGAGATGGCTACATTATCTCTCTCTCTAGTGTACTAACCTTGCAGTTCTGGCTTGGCTGTGATGTGAAGCTGGCTGACAGAGTTAAACAGCGACAGACCCTCTACTCCAGCGCCTGCACCAGGCCACTGTTCTCCATGCAGCTGCATTCCTGGACCTCCAACCTCTCCGGCTCCCACGTGGCCATTCTCTCTTACATCCCCATGGCCCAGGCCCTGACTGTAGTCATTAGACCCCAAGGCTGGTGAGCCTTGTTGGGGTCGAGACCCAGGCAAGTCTTGGGGATCCAATCGGGGCCTCCGGCGCCCACGAAAGGCCCTAAAGAGCATCTCGATATGCTTTTCCCGCTCTAGACGCCTGAAGGGGAGTGGCTGGGCAGTCACTGCTGACATGGTCTAGAAGAGGAAATAACGGGACAGGAACTTGATCTTGATAAATTAATCAAAAGATGTCCGGACAGTCATTTATGTCATTTTTGAAGATGGTGCTGATTTGTGTTTAAGCACAGCATGTCTACAGACAATAAGAGTAATGATAGTGAGTAGGTTAAAGTATTACACCGAGGAGAACAAACAAGTTTCACACTCCACTGCAGTGTTTCCAGTTCAACTGTGACATGTTCTTGGCAGCAACACAATCGCAAGCTTCAGAAGACAGAGTGAACTGACGCAGCTACCAGGTCCAGACTGCTTCAAATTCACCTCACAGAGTCAGAATTGCAGTTGCTCACACACACACACACACACACATTCAGGGTCAAACATTTATACACATGCAGTTTTTACCAGGGTGTTTCAGTTTTACTCAGTTCAACAACCCTCCCCTTTTCTAACATTGATTTTGAAGTCTTAAATGCTACACAGCCTTGACTGCCATCCTCAACGTTTTAAAACACCTCCAGCTTTGTACATCAACCATGAACACAGAATGTTACAGTGAAGCCTTTAGACAATGCAGGTCAGTAGATGAGCTCAGTCAGAGAGATCTCTTACCATCTGTGGAGGGCTCCCTGGCATCGCTGAAGCAGAAACAGACTGAAGCCCCAGAGGCTTGTGAGAATGAGGGCTGCATTAGACAAGCCCCTGAGTCTCAGTGACCAGGGTGTGTGTGTGTGTGTGGGGGGGGGGTTTGAATGTGTCTTGTCAGAGTGCTGTTTGTCTTTGTGTGTGTGTGTAAGGGATCTCTTTCTTACCCCCATCAGTCTCTGTGGTTCTATCCCACCTCCCTGACTCTGTTTCCATACCAACCAGCCGGATCTGCCTATTGTTGGGGCAGAAAGGCACCACTCACCCATGTGATTCAGATCCTGCTCTGGGGGTGTGAGGAGGGGGGGGTTTGGGGGTTTGGGGCTTGTTCTCTCCTTGAACCCCTAGATTTTTGGGGGGTAATTATTAAAAAAATAAAAAATGAAAATGAAAGGTTGCATCTCAAAAATAATAGACAGGTCTGTTTTTGAAGGTTGTAAAATTTATTTTTCAAAAGGTGAAAAGTACATGCAAGTGCACTGTGCACATGTGACTTTATTGGATATTAAAACCTGTAGTATCCTTGCATGACACAGCACTACACAAGTTTTTTTTATTGGGATCAATAAAAAAAACATTAAAAAAATCTGTTTACCAATAAATCAACCAATAAAGCAATCATTTAACTCATCTGAACAATCCACCCTCCACAGACTCCAGTCTGTGAAGAGTACCTGTACGTTCACATAGCCACTATCATCAAGGACTAACTCAGCTTATGATCCTAATATTTCAATACAGACCGCTGTGTACAACAAGTGGACACTGAACCGCCTTTTAGCTCAGAGCCATCCTGTGACTGGTCACAAACTCCAGCCCTTGGCCCCTAGCAGAGGTCCACAGCAGTCCTCAGACTCCTCCACCACCCTCCACCTTTTCCTCAGTGAACGACGGCTGAGCCCCACTTCTCTCCGACCAACCATCATCAGATCAGATCTCTTCTGTGGTTTGTGTGAGACTCGACTGTTGTCCTCCATCAGGCCAGGAGGTCACGCTCCGTGCCCGTTCCCAGGGAGGGCTGTCAGGTTGCCTCCCGGCTCCGACCCCATCTCAGGCAGGTACCTCCGGGGGTCGCCGGGGAAAGGGGAGGAGGGCGGCTGGTTGAAATGACCCGTCAGGAAGATCCCAATGGTCCCCAGGAAAAACATCAGCGCCATGACGATAAAACACATTCTGTCGATCACCCGGGCGACCAGGAACCACTCCTCGTTTTCCTGCAGGGCGGGGGAGAGGGATGATCAGGGGGTCAATAGCGGCCGGACCATTTGTTGCAGATGCGTAATCTTTGCGTGTGTCAGCGTCGTGAGCGCGGCGTATTTACGCTCTGGAAGTCGTTGTCGTGCTTGGCGGTCTCAGCAATGTGCTGGCAGGAGGCCACACACTGCCGAAGATGTGGTGAGGCCTGTGCCAGGCTGGCGCCCAGATGCTCAGCTGACCCCTCGTCCAGACCCCCGTCTATCAGGTCAAAGGTCATAAGGGTGCGTGAGGAGCGTATATATGCAAACACGGACTCACAATGACCTTCCTCGACACACACACACACACTCACGGATCTTCTCCAGTGCTGTCTTCATCAAGCCGTTCCTCTCTCGGAGTCGGCTGAACATGAGTTCCGACCGCGCCGTCTTCATCACGTATTCCTCCGCCTTGGCGATGAGGCACAGGGAGCTGCGACGCCGGCAGGGGAGCACGTCATCACGGCTACCGGCACCGCCGCGCGTCCTCCTTCCTGTCTCCTGGCTGCTGTCGTCGGCGGGCGTCCATGGACGCATCTGCATCCGCAGCAGGCGAGGCAGGATGTTGAGGAGGATCTGTGCGGACACAGTCAAAAGGTCAACCGCAAACCACAGTCAACCGAAACCCTACATGCACACGACCAAGAGCCACAAAGGGACCTTTACCAAAATGTACATGCTGCCATGAACAGGGCTACCTACCTTCCTGACTCTATCTGTCATCTTATGGGTGTTTGGTGTCCTCAGAGACACGTTCAGAACGACCACACAGTTCATCACCACCATGGTGGTCACTGACATGACGAACATCAGATACCTGCAGAGAGGGAACAAAGAGCTGCTGTAGGGTGAAACCCCCACTGACAGTCTTGATAAATGACTGAAAGACTGCAGCACACTGCTGTATTGGAAGGGTGTACGTAGTCTTACTTTCCGATGAGAGGCACTGCTTTGGAGGTTTCTGGAACCTTCTTGGCGATGAGGAAGAGAAAGACAGTCTGGCCCAGCAGAGTGGCAATTGACATGGTGCACTTCTGACCACCAGCTAACCAAATCACAACCAATCCCAATCAGCCACAACCAAACCACAACCGCGTTACAACGAACCAGACAATAAGTCAACAACCAAAACTGAAGAATGAAAGTGAGCATGACTTGTCTTTTTATCTTCGTGCGTGCATGTTTGTGCGCAACCCTCACCTTTGGCAGGTAGGAAGTAGACAAGCAACCCCAGGGAGGAGAAGAGCACACAGGGAATGAGGATGTTGATGATGTAGAAGAGGGGTTTCCTCTGGATGATGAGGAAGAACACCACTTCCTGGTGCTCCAGCTCATCTCTGCTGTAACCAGGATTGATCACCTTCTTAGCTGGCCGGTGCCTGATCACCCACTCCCCATTCTCTGTAACACATAAGGGTTGTCCTTACTGTCAGGGAATAGAGGGTCTTTACCGGTGAATGTTTTTTTCTGAAAGATAAGCTCAATTGAAGAGATTAACAGTCTTAGTAGACATGAGTTTGCTGTGTGTTAGGGTCTTCCATGATACCTGTGAAGGCCTCAGGGTCGATGACCACCCACTCCACGGACTGGCCATCCTCCTCGGTGAGAACCAGCTCAATCTCGTTGGCACTGTAGGTCTGGGATCTAGCACAGGAGAATACAGCCGTCTTATCCAGACTACACAGTTATCCATTATACAGGAGCCCCAAACATGCACTCAGAGGACACAGTCATTCATTAGGGTTTACTAGACAGCAGACTGAATAGGGGACCCCAGACTGTGAGCTGGGAGAGTATTGTCCCAGCCTTGGCCCTTGGCTGACAGGCAGAGGCAGGAAAAAGACAGAATAAATCTAAATATTCAAGCAGGCTACCTTGCTTTCCTTGTGTGTGTGTGTGTGTGTGTGTGTGTGTATGTGTGTGTGTGTGTATGGAGCCCATGTTGTTTGGGGGGGAAAGGAGTTTGTGTGTAGAACGAGGGGTGTTATGGCAACTAAATTGACACAGCCAAGCTGAACATACATTGAAATGCTCTCTACTGCTGGTGGGTAGGACGTTCTTAAACTTATAGGTTTGCTCAATGTGTTTGTGTGTGTGCGTGTGCTTGCGTGACGTGCTGCATGCTTGTACCGGAAGACCATGGTGCAGTTCTGCCAGTCGAAGGGGAAGTAATTAACGGTGATGGAACAGGCGCTACGGTAGATGGCTGGAGGTAGCCAGTACACACACCCGTCAGGGGACACCAGCGCGTTGCAGTACAACGCCACCTCAAACTGACCGTCCACACTGCACACACACAGACACACACACACACACACACACACAGACACACACACAGCATTGAAAACATCTGACAGACAGATAGATGCATGTTTTCACCAAGCCACAGATAAATGTGTCAGTGTTCACTCACTTGTTCTCCAAGATGATGTCAGGCAGCCAGATGCTCTTAGAGGGGACTCTGAGTTCAGAGGTCAGGTTGCCATAGAGATCAGACCTAGGGGGTTGATCCCATCTCAGCCTGTAATCACACCATTTCTACCAATCACAGACAAGGACAAGGTTGGTTTTGTATTTGTTCAATCAAGGTGACTAACTTGTGACTCATACTTGTGCTATTGTGTTAAGTGTGTTGTGTTTTGTTTGGGTTGAGTGTTTAGTATGTGTTTGTGTTTGGTGTGTAGTGTGTGTTTGTGTTGTGGTGTGTAGTGTGTGTTTGTGTTGTGGTGTGTAGTGTGTGTTTGTGTTGTGGTGGCTTTACCATCTCTATCCACACGCTGGTTGTCAAGGCCTCCTCTTTTTCATTCTGGAGAGGGAAAGATTGATAGTTAGAATCTCTCTCTCACACGCACATACACATGCACACACACACACACACAGCATCAGCCCCTGTTCTTACCAGAGAGATGAGGTTGGTGAGGGTAATCTTGACAGTGACCTGTGTGATATCACCACTCTTCTCCATGGGTCGGACATTCTTGTTGTAGCCTTTCATCAGGTCCTGGAACAGCACCCCCTCCAGGTTCACCCCAGCTACAGCTGCTCAGCGGTGCACAGGGGGAGAGAGAACATGAGACACTAGCAGAAGAAAGATCTGCTGTCTGAAGTAGGGGACACCAAGAAGGAAGCATGTTAAAAAAGGTACACTTGTGACAAAAATCAGCTGTGGAACTACTCAATACAGACACAGTACCACATGAAACACAGACACCACGCTGTGGAAGTCATACAGATAGCATGGCAGCTACGGCCACATGCCTACAGAGTTGGTCTGTTAGGGTGAAGGCTGGCAGCAACACACACCATCACAGCAACATTCACAGCTACTACCAATACTACAACCATTACCCACTTTTTCCGGTAATGGTTGTAGTTGAATAAAACTGAAGTGAATGAAACTACATGGCAAGCTTCAAATGTATGAATGTTTCTTTGCTCATAACAACTCTGATGTTTCATTCGTGTTTATCCTTGTGAACATCACAGTAAACCACTTATTAATACATATTAATGAACACATATTAATTCAATGGGCTCAAATTCACCCCAGCACGCACCCAAACCCAACAGTAAAATGGCAGCATACCTACCAGAGGTGGAGGAGCTGATGAGAATCCATAGGCAGGCTGCCAGATAGAGCAGAGATCCTGACTGCATCCTTGTAAGTGCCTCAACTCAGCTATGACACGATATCGCTCAACCACACAAACACACTACTCCTCAGCCTAGGTTGGCACCTGGCCTCTTGGTGGCATGTGTGTGTGTGTGTGTGTGTGTGTGTGTGTGTGTGTGTGTGTGTGTGTGTGTGTGTGTGTGTGTGTGTGTGTGTGTGTGTGTGTGTGTGTGTGTGTGTGGGTGTGTGTGTGTGTGTGTGTGTGTGTGTTGGGGGTGCTAGGGAGGGGTGGTCTAAGAGAATTGTCTTACGGTCCTGTGAGTATTTTTGGAGTCTGAACTTTTACATTCTTTTCTGGTTTTTCATTGTCAGCTGTCACAACACAGATATTCAAGCACACACTGCCATCCACACTGTGAACTGACATAGTTTACGGGTGCGTGTGCACTGGCGGGAAGCTACTATATTTTGGATATCACTCTGCCAAACCCTGTTGCTATGGAAGACAGGGTTTATATTCCAATATCCCCACAGAGCCCTGGCCGGCCAGACTCAACACAGGGGCCGCTTTAGATTGTCTGTAGAGGGATGAGTGTGGGCAGCTGGCCCTCTCTCTCTTCCTCTCTCTCCCATTCTACCCTATCTTCCTTTCATCTCTCTCTCTCATTTCCTGCTCTCTCTCTCTTCCTCTGGCTCTGTCTCTCTTCCATTCTCTCCCTCTCTTCCTCTCTCATTTTATTTCTTTCTCTCTCACTCCATTTCTATCTTTAACAGCCACTACAGGGAAGTTGGGTTAGGCACGGTATCTCAAACTGTGATGGAAAGAATCGGCAGACGCCTCTGAAATTCACAGGCTAGGCTCATCTTACAGTCACGACAGATTGTTTTTGTTCAGGGGAGTGTTTGGGATTATTGGGTGATAATAGTTTACTGGCATGAAGAGCTTTTTGCTTTCTGCCCACACTGGCTGTTGCTCTGTTTGTTATTATACTGTAGGTCTCAGAGGGAAGAAAAAAGGTTTACTGGAGACAGTTGAAAGTTCAGTTTTGAACAGTTTCCGGGTTATTGAATATTAATAACTATGTATACATTGTCTGTCGACGTCTAACAACACAGAGCTGAGGTGAGGACAGTCGGGAACACAAGAAACAAAAAGGAAAAGGAGCTACTGCACATTGTGTTGGGGTTAGAGGTTTATCCAGCTGTCGCTGAGATTCCTGCCCTCCCAGCCTGGCTTGCTCTGTCTTTGTCTGTTACTCTGTGGGTCCTGAGCCATTGGGCTACTGGTCTACTGTTGCTGATTCAGGCCAGCTCCAGCGCATCAGATTCAGGTTCTCATCCTTCACTTTCAGCAGGTGCCGGTGTGGTTATCTTTATGTTTGTTTTAAAGTTGGTGTATGAACACTTTGCAGGGCAGCGTTAGCTGAAAGCTAAAACTGAGATAATTGTTGTAATAAATCTGAAAACTGTTTACAGTTTTAGTTAGGCCTGATAAGAAATCTTATCCAACTTCCAGTCTACAGTCCAGGAACACCAAGAGAGGAGGGAGGAACAAGAACATGGTGAAAAACTGATCAGCACCCACCCAGCCCCCACTGAGCCCCCACTGAGCCCCCACTGAGCCCCCAGCCAACCCCCAGCCAGCCCCCAAAACCGGTCAGCTGTTGTGTTGACAAGAACACTGTTGCTGCAAATGACTGGAGGTGGAAGAGATGAATGGGATGAATTAAATTATCTTGAAAGCATGAACAGAGGAGGCTACAATACTGGTATAAGTATGTGTAACTGTGTGAGACACTGTCACAATAAACATCAGGACAACATGAATGATAATAACAATTGTATTGCTTCTTTTTTTTTTACAAAAATACAAAGTGTCTCTCTATACAAATAAATATGCTCAAAAGGAAGATGACAAAGGACAGTATGTACAGTCTGCTCACTTAACAAGAGGCTCAACCTTTGTAGATACAGACATTGTGAATAACTTATCTTTTTATACACATAAGTTAGAAAAGGGTTGTGCCTAACTCAGTTACACACCAGCCTTGCAAGGCAACCCATGTCTGTAAGCAGTTGGGTGGATGTCAGTTTCATACATTCAGGGTTGTGTATTCAACTACAGGGTAGCTCAGGCGCCCATAGAGGGTGAAATGATGATTTGTGTTATTGTTGTTTGCAGCAAAAACTATAGCACACGCTCATAATGATGGCTGTGTAACATTGCTACAGCACTGCGATGAAGCCTTCAGCGTGGGCGAGCTATCCGCAGTTCCCACTGCAGCCCTGGTTGTTTTGAGACGTGTGTCTCGGATCCTCTTTGTGCCTCAGCAGAGTCTCTGGGTCCTCTGCTTGTCCCCCCGTCAACCTGCTCTCTCTTCCCAGAAGGACTCCGAGTCTGTCATGGCTCCCAGGGTTGGCCTGCCCAATGTCACCGGCCGAGTGTCCCAGAGACACGACTCCCTTGTCTTGTCTAGTTTGTCTGTCCATCGTGACAGAGCTACGTCTTGAGGGCGTCAAGCGCCAGGGCGATGATGCGGGGCATGCTGCGGTAGAACGACTCGTTCTCCAGCCCCACCAAGCTGTAGAAGGTCAAAGGTCGTCCGCCCACCATAGCCCTGACCCGAGCCTCGTACAGGCCCCGGTCGTTCTTGGAACTCAGGTCCACCAGCACCTGTGGGGAAGGGGAAGGGCTATCACGATCAAGACTACAGAACACATATACATGAATTCAAATCCAAATCTCTTCTCCACCTTCATTCCATTGCCCTTTAGACGCTCACCTCTTGGAAGTTCATGCGCAGGTTCTTTGTTGGGATGCCCAGGACCCAGCGGTACGAGTCTCTGACCCGACTGACATGCTGTGTGGACTCTGATACTCCAGTACAGGCTACAATAAACACATTGAAAACATTACTACCGGGCTGGTCACCTACGTCATGAGAACCTGTCTGGGAGTACATCATGTGATTTAGGCCACAGAGAAGTTTCAAGGGACATACCTTTACCGCCAGTCCCTGGTGTCTGCCTCTTGTGCAGACTTCTGCGCTTCCTGAGGGACGGACGAACAGGAAAGGAAACGGGAACGGAGGTCGTCGCAATGTCCTCGGAGGCCACTTCGGGCGAGGTGGCGGATTGATCAGGAGCTGTCAGGGAGGTCAGCCCCGTCCTGACCCTGCCCTCCTCCGCTGAGCCGAAAGGAGTGAGACCAGAGGAGATGCCCTGCTGGCTGGGGCGCCGGCCTCTCTGCTGCACGGGGGGATTCTCAGTCTGGGACCCCAGCTTACGCAGTTCCTCCAGCAGAGCAGCCAGGACAGATTCGGATTCCCGAGCCTCCTGGGGGGAGGGGCTCCTTGGGCCGCTGGTGGGCGCCTCCCCTGCCGGAGGGGCGGGGTCCCTCTGGGGGTCGTCTACGTCCAGGGCCAGCCGAGGGGGGGCAGCTCGGGAGTCCAGTTTGGAGCGCAGGGCTGAGATGATGGACTGATACTCTCTCTCCAGCTCCGACACAGACGATTCCTCCGCCTGGAAAGGGCAGCAGAGGGGGGGTCACATTCAGGTTAGGTCGTCATCAACACTACTTTAGAGACAGACCATCCAATAGACAGTTGGTGAAAACAGCTCTGTGGTTCTGCCACGGTACTGTAACAGAGTAAAGCACTAGTAAGGGAGCCATACCTGGAAAAACAGTCTCTCCTCCTGACTTGGGTGCTTGGAGTCTCTCTGCTGGTCCAGCTCCTCGGCCAGGCCTCTGAGGTAGTTCTCCCAGTCATCCACCAGGGGGCCCACCTCACCAAACAGCCCAGGAAGAGGAGGATCCTGCTCATCTGACCACACAGCACCCCCTAGCTGTTCTTTAAGAAACAACACTCCTGTTACACTACAGTATGGTAGACTGCACACAATGTATACATGTAATATACCAAAGGATATTCACTAAATAAGGCACAGAGAAATATGTGAATTGAAATGCAAAGCGTGCAGGACAGTGAGCCTAGAGGGAGGGTGAGCCAGGAAGTTGAGCGTTGAGAGAAGGAATGACAAAGCACCAAGTGAGGGTCCCAGACAGCAGAAAGCAGGCAGCTTGGTACCTGCTAGGCTCGCGAGGTCACGTCTCTCCCGGATGTGTGCGTGCGTGTGGGGGAACGCGCTGCTGTAGATGTGCTCCACCAGCTGGGGCAGAGTCTGGGTGAAGAAGGTGAGGTCCACCTTGTCCCTGATGTAGTCCTCAGCCCTCTGGAGGAGATCCAGCAGAGTCTGCAGGAAGGAGCGTAGCTCTGGAGAGGAGAGGAGACACTGTTAGATGTAAATATCTCTTACAGGAAAACCTTCAGCCGTGTTTTTTATGCCACTATGTGAACACTTACGACATTTCTTGAAGCGGTTGTGACACTTGTCCTCAGCGATGCGACTGCAGGCTGCGGTACCCTGGCCAGGGGGACAGGTGTGGGTGTAGAAACGACACAGCGACATGAACTCTGACCTCTGCTGCTCCTCCGACAGCTCAGATGTCTTCAACAGCTCCGGGCAAGTTGGCTCGCGGCTCCCAAAGGACTCTGGGAGAAATTGGAAGAGCAGCCGATATCAGAATTGGAATTGATCAAATCAGAATTTGTCATGTTGCACGAAAATTGATCCTGGATTGTGATTGGATTTCCAGTATATTGTAACCTACTCTGTATCTCTGCCTGTATCCAGTCAGAGAAGGCAGACACACGGGTGTAGACCCCAGGCTTGCCCTTCTCTCCACAGCCATCCCCCCAGGAAGTGATGCCGTGGACCTGGAAGCGGCCAGACATCCGGTCCTGATAGATGAGAGGGCCTCCTGAGTCCCCCTACAGGACAGACACGGAACCACATTCATCAAAACCTTGAACAGAAACATTCGAATGACAACGGCTTCTTTGCAGGTTTGTTATTGTTCGTGGGAGGTAAATTGGACTGTAAAAACTAAACACATGTTACAGGTTATCGGGAAACACTGAGATAAGCAACAGAACACTACATCACTCTACATAATTTCTAGAACCTGTCATCAGTGGTAGATGTGGTCAGCTTCCAGTCTCATGTCTAGGTACTGTACATGGCTCTAGCTAAGCTGGTTTCCTACCTGGCATGAGTCAATGCCGCCCGAGAGATAGCCGGCACACAGCATGGTGTTGGTGACCAGCTCCTTGCCCAGGGTGCTCTTGCACGTGCTCTGAGGGAGCAGAGGAACCTTGGCCTCCATCACCACATCAGCAGAAGGCCCATCTGGGGAACACACACCCACTCGTGTTTTGACAATCACGTCTCTGCATTATAAATACATGTATCGTATGTATGTTCTAAAAACTAGAAAATGCTTCAACCAGGGAATTCTTGTGAGTCATCGACACACAGATTGCAGGGTGGTGTGAATACAGAGGCAGTCTGACCTACACAGTCAAACAGACAAGCTGGCTTTTCTTTCCGTTGTCTCTCTTACCTTCATAGAGGGAGCCCCAACCAGCCACCAGACAGGGGCTGCCCGTCGGGGGCTCCAGGCCAGAAGGAAGACACACAGGGGTCACATGGTCCGACAAGATCACCGGAGAGGTCAGCTCTACCAGGGCTATGTCGTTGTTGAACGTCTTTGGGTTGAACTGGAGATAGCGGAGACAGAGGGAGTCAAAAGATAGTGTTGGACTGGCATAACCTCCTCCACATCCCAAGTCTGGGTTTGGAGTCGGAAGGAAGAACAAATGATAGCAGGAGGACACCCACACACATGCAGTCATGATGCTCTACCTTGGGGTGGGGGATGATGCGGTTAACCTTGAGCACCTGTTCATCAGGGTCAGCCTTTGTGATGTCAAACTCTCCCACCACAGCTGTCCAGTAGCTTTCACTGCGGCTGCTGGAGGGAAAACAGCACGTGCCCGGTCAGCAATGTCCACGCCAAGGGGTACAGTTAAATACAATATCATGATAGGAATTCTAAGGGGATGAATAGCAGCATGTCAGCCCTTACAAACACAGTCCTATACATGCATGGACACACTCATCGACTCCCACGTACACACGCTCACCCAGCAAAGCAGTGAGCTGCGGTCACCACCCAGGAGCTGTCCACCAGCACCCCCCCGCACATCAGACCTCCGTCCAGCTGCAGGTTGACCAGCCAGGGCCAGCTGCCAGGGGGTGCCGGGGACCCCCCCACGATCCTGGAGCGAGGCTGGGTCACGTTCTGCACCCCCGAAACCCTCTGACCGCACACTGCTGCTGGGACAGACGGAGAGATGGCAGGACAGAGGTGGACAGGGGGGGTCAGTAAAGACAGCTCGCTCCTGTTATGTCACACAGATGCATTCAAAGTAAGGCTTCTTAGCTAGCTGAAACCTTTTTCAAGCCATTTTGTGTACATACGCACACCACTATGTGGTGTGCCTGTGCGGTTGTATGTTATTGCACCCCCAACACTGTGTGTGTGAGTGAGCGTGTGTGTGCCCCCTCACCTTGTGTGCGTGTCTGCGTGGCAGGCTCCAGGTTCTGCATGGTGTTCAGAAGGCTGCACTGGAGCACACGGGCACTGCAGCTCTCGCCCATGATCCTCACGCACCCCTCCCTGTCCTGGTCGCTCTGCGGACAGCGCCGACGGTAGAACCCGCAGGCCTGGCTCAGCAGCCAGCTCCGCTCACCCTCTTCCGGAACCTTCTGGGCCTTGGTGATGATGTCACAGCTGGGCTCGGACAGAGCATTGTGTGGTGAGGCTGGGGGGGGGGGGGGGGGGGGGGGGGGGGGGGGTGAGAGGATGAGAGCCAGGTTAGCACAGTCACGTAATGACAAAGGTCTCTAGAAAGGTCACCTCGTTTAGAAGAGAGAGAGAGAGAGAGAGAGAGAGAGAGAGAGAGAGAGAGAGAGAGAGAGAGAGAGAGAGAGAGAGAGAGAGAGAGAGAGAGAGAGAGAGAGAGAGAGAGAGAGAGAGAGAGAGAGCGAGCGAGAGAGCGAGAGAGCGAGAGAGAGAGAGAGAGAGAGAGAGAGAGAGAGAGAGAGAGAGAGAGAGAGAGGTAGTCAGGTGTGTCCTTACTGCAGGAGCCGGAGCGCTGTCCGCAGTCCTGAAACAGACAGGGCACACAGTCCCTGCAGCCGGCCTCGGCACGACTCCTCTCCGAGGAGGCCAGCTCCAGAGCTGACAGGGCGCTGCTCAGAGCCGCCTCCAGAACCACCGTGCCCCGGTCCGACAGAGCTGCAGGAGCCGAGGAACCCCCGGGGAGACGAGGGAGGAGAGATGAGAAGGAAGAGAGGAAGAGGAGAGAAGTCGAGGAGATCCAAACAAACAGAAAGGGAGACAAAAGAAGGGTGTCAGTGAGGATAACTTGCACACAGTGTACCTGTTCGACAACCATTAAGTCATACATTGTTCTGGTGGAAGGTCTTCAGGGTAACTGAGCTCATAAAGCGGACAGTGAGGCCGCAAACCCCACGCTCAGATTGCCCTCGCACGCAACCACAACACAGCGACAACGGAAGGCTAGCAGGGAGACGCGACTCGAGGGAGGACATTTTGAGGTCTCACTCACGAATGATGCTCGACTGTGGGAACTGTGTGTGTGTGTGTGTGTGTGTGTTTGTATGAGTGGATGGAGCCGGTTGGTATGTGTGTATGTGTGTAGTCCCCCTTTTTTTCTCATGCTGCTCTTTGAGCTCATTGGCAGCGAGCTCACGCTCGGAGCGCTGGTGAAGCTTTCTACAGACGCACATCAAACGCCCCGACGACCCCGCAGCACCCCCCCCCCCCGCACCCCCGCACCCCCCGCCCCCCCTCTGTGCCGCGCCACATCACAGGGCCTGCCGCTAACGATGAGGATTGAAGACTTAATTAGAGGCTCCGGGGCTGAGCAGAGCGGGCACAGCTTGGCGGGGCAGCGCTGGGTACACAGCCTGGGTACACAGCCTGGCAGGACTGGATGGATCGAGCTGGAGCCTTTGGTCCAAGCCCACCACCCTGCCCATGACCATCATCACCACCAACCTTAACAACACTGGAGTCAGCCATCCTACCTCAGAGGACCTGGGTACCAGACTCTTTCTCTTCCTTCATGTAATATCTAGTGACCCTGACTGGACCTCAACACATGGAACGTGACCGCATCCTATTCACAGTTGGACTAAAGCTTTGTTGTCTTAAGTTTCCATAACACAGACTTGATTTCAGGATAACTACCTGTTGGTCCAGTTTAGACTAATAGTAATAATTTTGAAAGACAATGGCGAGCCTGAGAACTTTACAGGCCTGACTGAGCATCGACATCTACACTCGACAGAAGGAACTGATATTGTGGTGAAGCTTTTATTTTAAGTTCCTGTTGAGAATGTTGCCTTCGAAGCCAAATAAAAACCAAACTTTCAAACATTTGCCTTGGTGTTCGAACAGGAATGACACGCACAACACATGTAGCTGCCTGAAAAGGAACATGAAGCTAAACCTCAGTTCTCCTCACCTTCACAGTCTGCGAGGGAGTGAGCCTGGGGGCCTTGTCTTACCTTTGAGGGCGCTCTGAGGCATCCTGTAGACCTCTCTCCCTGTAGGAGCTCCCAGGAGGCAATCCAGCATCACCAGCAGCATAGACACCAGCAACATGCTGTCAGACCATCAGTTGCAGACGTAACCAACGACAACCAGCGAGGGAAGGAGCAGCAGCAGCAGCTGATGTGGAGACGGTAGCAGGGCTGATCACGGTGTGTGTGTGTGTGTGAATATATCCAAGTCCTATTGTCTGGAGGCTCTCTGCACTCACTGACTGTTCTCCAGTACTTCCTGGCTCTCTCCCGCACGTCGGTCATCGGTCTGCAAACTTACTCAGAGGAACAATAGGTGCCTTGGGTTTGCTCTGTGGTATATATAGAGTCCCCAGGGGAACACCAGAGGAGGAGGGGAGGGGTGGAGAGGGAGGAGAGGAGGGAGGGATGCTCCCATAGCCAATACACAAACAGCTGAATTCATTAAGACTGTGACAGCAAATCGGGCGCAACTTGCCAAGGCTGGATATTACAAAGAGGTTTGGTGCTGCGAAAGACGAGAGAGGGAGGGAGGGGGACAGAGAGAGAGAGAGAGAGAGAGAGAGAGAGAGAGAGAGAGATAGAGAGATAGAGAGAGAGGAGGTCGCCAAGGAGGGGGGTGTTTGAATGCATTAACATTAGAGGAAGAAGGAAAGACTTCTGAGTATGGTCTAATGTGATATATATATGGGAAAGGAGGGAGAGAGGGAGGGAGGGATGGAGAAGAGAGGTATAGGATATGTCAGAGAGAGATGATGGTGGAGGGACAATGTGGGCATATGAGTGAAAAAGAGAGATAGAAAGAGGGAGAAGGAAAGAGGAACGTCTGCCATTCTCCCTGCCCGTCAAAGAGGGCTTTGTCCCTGGCGTCTCTCAGAGGATGCCCACATCAAAGCTGCCCCCCTTGACCACTTGGCCGCCGCCCCCCTTGATCACTTACAGGCTTTTATCTCCCCCATTAAAATATTGTCAGTTCACATCACTTTTGTCTATCTCAGCTCAACTCCCCTTTCGTTATATAAAGATATTGTAATATTGTGTTGGTGTATAACTTTTTTTTCCTCCTTCTTCAAACAAACAAACGTTTGTACCGTATGTTTGTTACCGTTTCCAGATTAAAAACACAAACACAAACACAGGTAATAAAATATGGAATCCAAAAAATCTGTTAAAAGGAGATTGGATTGAAAAAAGCAAAAAAGCTTTGAATATATTGTTTTGCCTCCAATCAGTCAATAATCAGTATTATTATACTCTTCTTATTTACAGTTAAATAGTTTCTTTTTTTCCTATTAATATTTCCTATTTTATGAAGACCACATTTCTGTTAATTTAATTGTCACATTTACTCGTCGCTATCATTTACTGTCCCTTTTCTTTTGGGATTCTATCATAGTATGTTGTAGAATATATACAATGATGTTCTCATGAACAATGTTTCTTACAAAGGGATATTGAATAGATACGGAATGTCTGAACTATTAATATAGACTGCTTCCCTGAGGGAAACATTTCAAAACATCCCAAAATAACATCTTATTCCTCTGATGTTTTTTCTGTGAATGCAATTTTCTCTGTGAATGAACACAACGTAAGTGGTGGTGTACTGTTCTTACAAGGCGATATAAATCCAACTTCTTCCACATGAAGAAAAATACTTAGAGAAACAGGTTCAGGAGTGTTTGTCTGCAGGCCCACCGCCAGGCATGGCTTCCCTCAGACCACAAGGGGAACAAACATACGTTAAGTAACACAATGTTCTCTCCAGCCACAGGCTGGTGGACAGGAACGTGGTCACACCCCAGTTGCCCACAGAGCAAGCAGTTCTCCCTGGCCTAGGCCAGCATGGAGGCCCTACGGAGTCATCTCCCCGCCCACCAAGCTGAAGGATGAAAGGCCAGCGGCTCCTGGCCGGACACAATCAAAGAGAGCCGGCCAGCCCCAGCACTGCCCACTGCTGACGGCAAGGATCACACTGCCAACAACATACGTGTGAGTGTGTGTGTCCGTTTGTGTGTGGCCCTGGGTTTGTCTGATGATTGAGAGCTGAAGCAAAAAGAAGTTTGAGCGTGGGTAACTTTGCCAACGTCAAAGGGGCCTGCCTTTGATGTAGTGGCGAGAGAGAGAGAGAGAGAGAGAGAGAGAGAGAGAGAGAGAGAGAGAGAGAGAGAGAGAAGTGATACCTCAAAGAGGAAGAGAGAAAACCAGGAATGTGCCAAGCAAGATGGAAACGATGGAACATTTCTGAGTGTCCTGTGTGTGTGGTGTGTTGTGCCCCAGGCCCCCTCCCTGCACCCGCGAGGCACAAAGGCCCCTGAGATCTGTAAGGCAGCTCAGGCAGAGCGGAGCGGGGACGGCATGGGACAAACGGGCGGCTCGCTTTCATCCCATCCCTCCATCTGCCTTTGATGTCCTTTGATTAATCTGCGCTCTCTTCCCATCCACCCATCTAGTCAGTGGGCATAGTGTGGCGGCCTTATCTCCCTCTCCAATGCTCTGCCACTCAGTCAAGACTCAGCGAGTATTCAGCAAGGCCATACACATTTTGATATGACTACCAGAGCAACATAACAGTTCTACACAATCTATCCATTTAGTCTCGAGACAGAAGGGCAGACAGGGAAGTACTGCAGTGTTGTTTGGTTACCAGGGACGTGAAGATTTCCCAGGAGGGTTCACTACTTGGGATGGGGTGATGCACATTTGCCCCAAAGGGAGCAGAGTGTGGCTGGGTGGGGGTTGGTTCTCCAACTCCTCGCCAGGGGGCTTGACGAGCTGGTTACATAAAGTAACCGCACAATGCTCAACACACAATCACGTCACAATGAGGACCTTAACAACAATCGTGTTGGATAACACCCAGGTATTGTGTGCGATTATGAAACCATTATATCTCCCATTGTCTAAGCCAGAAAACAATTGAAATCTAGGTCAGTGGGGTACGCAAGAGAGAAGGGGTTCCCAACATTTCAGCACAGACAGACACTTTAACCCCCCGAGAAAACTCAAGCAGAAAGAGCTCGTCTGCCCAGGGATGTGTTGGTTCATTGTTAGACATCTCATTAATTAGATCGAACATTAGGTTGACTATCAACTGTTCAATAGTTGGGAAATGGGTTAGAAAAGGATTATGTCAGCATATTTCAAATGTCATTTCATGAAACTCAAGGGGTGCAACCAAACTGAAATCTGTGTTCTTACTGAATATAGTCCATCGCAAACCAAAAAATTAAAGTTTGAAATATTAGAATAATTTGTGATAAAATATCGTAGTAATATAGCATAAATTAAAGTAACAAATATATATCCCAAATATATATAGCAAAAGTGACAAACACTGACTGACAAATTTGCAGATTTTTATTTTATAAAAAGGTCAATACATAGTTTAAGGAGCCATCCAGAGTGATCAGTTATAAAAAGGTGGGGGAGGTGTGCTCAGGGAAAGGCCCTCTGTCTCTGGGCCAGAGGCTTGGGCTGTGACTGGGGACGAGTCTGGGACTGGATTGGGGCCTAAGGATGCAGTTCTGGAAGTCAGTTCCTCGGGGGGACTGGGTTCTTGCCCTTGGAGAACATATCAAGGGAGGGCTGTCTGCGCTGCTCTGCCCCCAAGCTTGACCCTACCTTGGCCCCCTCCCCCTCCTGCTCCACGATGGACTCCATGGTTTGGATGGAGGTGGAGGGGTTGGCCTGGATTAGTCTGCGGATGTCTCCTATCTGAGGAAGAACAAGCACACAACTGACCCATCACTCTCCTATCCTCCCTAAACCCACCCCTCCCCCAATCCTTCCTCAACCTCATCTCCCACCCTCATTCCCCATCTCACCTCAGTCTGTATCTGCTGCAGGGCTTGGAGGTGGTTCTTCCTGCACTGGCTCACTCTAACCACCTCTTTTTCAATGGAGTCAGAGATACTCTCACAGCTACAGCACCTGTATCCACACACACACACACAAAGGATGTGAATGACATAAGATAAATCAACCTTGAGTAAGGAGCACAATCAGTCTCAGGGCCTGCGCCTTCCTCCCTGCTCTCACCACTGCTGTAGTGTGTCAGCGATGTAGGCCGCTCCTTCCACGGGGAGGTCTCTCCCGATACAGCCGTCCACCTCCAGCTGCTGCCTCACCTGGTCCAGCTTCCCTTGGATGACCTCTGCGTACACCGCTTCAATCACCAGGTCCTCCAGCTCCCGCACACTGGCTACCTCCAGGTCTCTCAGCAGCACAGAGTAAGGGATCATCTAACACGAAGGGGGGTGGAGGGGGGGATTGTAGCAGTGAATACTTTTATTGGAGTAATTAGCTTGCATTTTAACTTAATACTAAGAGTTTGGGTTACTACAGTCAAGACGCATCAAGGGCAAAATATATGCCTGGTCGCAAGCACCAGAACATAACGCATAAAAAAAAAAAAAAAAAAAAAACATCTACTAATAAGGATTTTATGCAGAACGGTAGTGGATGTCCTATAGCTACCTGCGTATTTGCTGCAAGGCTTACAATAGTCAGTTGTCTCAGCTTGTTCTTCTGAGCCTCAGAAAGAGGAGGTAAGGAACTTTTCAATGCTGGAAGGATACCACACAGTACAAAACAGCTTTGATGGACCATTTAAAATAATTATCATCACAGTGTGGCAGTGCTACTATAAGATGCCAATAAGCCATTTAGGCTACTGTATGTTAATGTACTGTGTCATTTAATAGGCTTTGAGTAACATACAAATTAATAATCAATAATATAGCGACCACAGCAGAAAAACAAAATAGCATCAGAGACAGAGGCAGAGAAAATCAAGCAGTAGTCTACCTTTGTAATCATGGTATGTGCCGTAGGCAAACATGTTCAACAATTGTGAATAGCCATCGTTTGGACCTTCAGATAGCTGAAAAGAAGAATTTCAGCTTGCAAATAGTGACACCTAGTGTTGTGTGTGTTTTGTAATATGTTTAGTAACTAACGAGATATAAAGGAACTTTACCTTTTGAATGCATGGAAGCTGTAACAATTCCCCGAACACATAGACCCCGGGGGCCTCCAGCACTTGGTTTATTAGGGAAATCAGAGCAGGTCCTTTAGCGTTTTTGGCAAGCAAAATGAACTGCTCAACCTGGTTACAGTGTGTCTGCTCCCCTGCCATCTGAAGAGATAAACACAATTAAGTAGGCTATATTCGTTTCAACTGTGACATTAGCCTAGCTTGCTAGCTACCGTCAACATGATAAAAGTTTCTAGACTACACATTGGCTTGTTTACTTATCTTGCCAGCTAGCTATACCTCACTGTTAAACTCCCAGCACTGTAAAATGACCTGAAAAGTATATCTCAATACCGTTCCATATCTAGCTATTTCTAAATTCACGTTACATACTCCGTTGACAACTCACTTGGGCTTTTTGCTGTTGTCAAACGTCAACCAATCAATTGGTGGTTTCGTATTACGTAGTGCCAAGGCTTAATTCAATCCTAATCAAGTCTGAACAGTTGACTAGTTGCTGATGCTAACTAGACTAATAATAGGCGTGCCAGGTTACTTCTGAAAAGGCATGAGAAACGTGCATACCATTAAAATTTCTTAATCACAGGGCTCATGGTAAAAAAAAAAGAAAAGACCAACAGTTGCTAATTTAAAAGATTTATTTAGAATATACAGTCAGATGCAAATAAGAAAGTAGCACATCGTTCTTATTGAAATTGCACCTGTTAATTTCCGCCAAGATACATTTCCATAGCCTTGATGACTCATTGCCAAGTCGACTCTGACTAGCTGAGCTCAGAGATTGTTCTCCACCATATGGCTTGTCACCTCCTGGAGGGTCGCATCACTTTTCCCTTGATGCTCCGGATCAGAACACCTGGTGCAATTCCCTGTATGCAGTGATTACACCGACCTATTTGACGAATAGGCCTAATTCGTCAAACTATTGAAGTTTCCAGATGATATTCCCCCTCACCGCAAACATTCCCAATGCATCTCCATACCTAGGTTTACAAGTCATGTCCTTCCAATTTGTCATGTGTATTATTTGTGTGTAAGGTCTATGATTAACCGATAAATGAGGATTACACAGATAATGTAAGGTACTATTATATATTTAAATCTTTTTCAGTTTTGGTCACTAGATGGTGCTAAAGACAAGACTTGGATTCAACAGGTGAACAAATGTTTTGTAAAATACATTTCGGTTTTGTCTCTTCTCATGTTAATTTTAAGTACATGGATGAAGGAAGTCATAGAGGATCCAACTGATGGTCTGACCTGTTACAGTTTTTCCACAGTTGTGCCTGGAATTTACAGCATCTCTGCCACACACTCAATACAAATATCCATCCACAATGGCTACACACACACACACACACACACACACACACACACACACACACACACACACACACACACACACACACACACACACACACACACACACACACACACACACACACACACACACACAAACAAACAAACACAGATGATTATAATAATTGTAAGCTTTTAGATTATCTGATGTGCAGGCCTAAAGTAAACAATCCCTTGACTATGGGAGGAAAATGCAATATCATATTTGTCCAAAGGAGGATATGGAAAATATGTCGGCCTGAATAGTAAATCTCTCTCAGCATTTGGCATAGCCTCAGCCGGGCTAGTGTCCACTGACTGATTTGGGTTCCCGATGCCGGTGAATCTGTCTTCACAAGGGAACACTGAAGACGGGCGGTTCATCACCTTAATGGAAGAGTATTGATTGTGGTGCAACAGCACGAAATGCGTCTGCAATAGTAATGAACTTTCAGAGAAATCACTGATGAAAAGGCATCTGGGGATATCCTGGAAGTCGGGAACAGGGCAAGGTCTACATTGATTGCTGGTCTCTTGGTCTCTCTGTGTGTGTGTGTGTGTGTGTGTGTGTCTTAGTCATGTGTTACTATGTGCCATCACGGTGTGTGTATGTCCATTTGTACACTGACTGCATGTGTGTCTGTCATGTTTCATGTCTGCACGTACTGTCTGTGTCTGTCCATGACATCTCCATTGTACGAGCATGCACTGCAGATCAGTATAATCTCTTTATTCACTGACCTCAAGCTGGGTGTAGACTCGACAGCTGTCGTTGTGTGAAAGGACGGTAGACAAGGATTTGTAGGCAGTCTTAGTGTGTAAAATGTGTGTCTGTGTGTACTATGTATGTGTGTGCACCGTGTAAAATGTGTGTGGGCGTATATGTAGAATGTGCATGTGTATTTTGAAGGTACTGGGGCGTAATACTCTCTTAGCCTGCATTCCATCTCTATCAGAATCCTCTCAGCGATTAGCGATAGAAAGCATCTGTCAGTCACACTGACTGGTTTGTTTACTGTCAAAACATATTCTTTCATGTATTAAGGCTGAAAAAAAATCTCATTACCCTACGTGGCACGGCGTTCCGTGTGTGGCGCCTTGATCCAGTGTTTCAGAGGCCATCCTCTCCTGTGGGAGACACCACGATTCTGTCAAATATCCCAAAGAAATTCAGACATAGAGGTAGATAGATGACGCAAGTGTGATTATTCCTTTTTGCGTCAAAATACTTGTAATTGTTTGGAATGGATCTTTTTGCGATGGGTTAGACGCACCAACAAAACATTTGTGGCCCATTAGTGTCTGTCTAGAAGATCATGCTTCTCCAGACTGATGTTAATTATACTGATGTGGTTCGACATGGACCCGTGAAGCTGCCCCAACGGAAACCAGGAGATTGTTAAACATGTATATATGTCTGTGTACACAAACATACACTCACAAGCATGCATAAACACACAAAGAAACCACACACATGCATGCTTGTACTGATGCACACAAAAGCACACTGACATTAAATGGGTCAGCTGCTATGCCATGTCCACTTCACTAAGGTTGATGCAGCTAAAATGTTTGCATAAAGATCGAAAGAGTCAAAGAGATGGGAATTTTTAAACTACGCCTAATATTCCACACAGAATGTAAGGATACACACACAGGCCTGAGCTTGATACCAACACAATGTGGCACGTGATTATTCAAAGCTCATATGATTATAGAGACACCTGACAGTTTCATCAGGAAAAAAAAACATGTTGTCATGACAACATGATGCCATTAACCTACACTCTGAATAGGTATGGATAGGAAATGGAAGCGAACCCTGGTTAAAATTCATTGGACCATATCCTTACAAATTCCATTTCCTGGACAGTGAAATTGAAGGTAGCCTTAGCAGTTGATGGTTGTGTATATAAAGATCTTGAATAAACACTGACATGATGTGACATCCTTGATTATATAGAAATAGATGGATTTAAACAGCCATTTGTCTTCCCTGTGCTCCGTATATGATCAGGCATGTTATGACAGGCAAAAGGTCACTGCAACAGAGCATGTTCTTCAAAGCAGTGCTAAGAAAGCCGAGTTGCTCTCCATGGTATTGAAATTGTTCGTTCATATTCTATCCTGATCTCTGTTGGCCTGAAATAAAACGTTTTTGACTCATCACTTTTATGCAAATACTGTCTGCGTGAAGAACAAATTAAGCGTAGCCATTGTTTGAAAACTGATTAGGATGATGTTACCAATCAAAATAAACGATACCTTAATTAAGGATGGCGTTGTGCGAAACAGAAACAGGACGTGTGCAAGTGTGAGTGACAAGGCACGTGTGCGAAAGAGAGAGAAGAGGAAGAGAGAGAAAGAGAGAGTTACGATCAACCGACAGTTGAATCCATGATACAGGGAGGAGTGAGAGGGTCGATTTGGCATAGGAAAACTAAAAAGTAGGGTGGTCATCCTCATTCAAAAGTCATTGATATTGACGTGGAATGTTGTTAGAAAAAAATATTACCATCGAGGGACAATAGCGCAAGACTGGATAGCTTGACTGGATTAACACTGCTGAGTCGACCACGGAACTGCCGCGGCATGATGACTTAAAGGTCTAGCCCAAATGTTGTTTTTTGCTTTTTCGATCAATTAAACACGTGAACCAAATTTATATTTCCAGGTGAGAGAAGACAGCACCGCCTACGCTCTGCAAGTGCCCATATTTCAGACTCAAGTTTTATTTTTGAAAGGTAAGCTAAAGTCAGAGTCCATTATTGTGCCATGTAGACTATTGATAAATATACTTAGATTTTTAATTGTAGTATGGCAGTTAAAAAAATCTCTTATTTCCACATAGTTTGGTATTCCAGAGCCTATGGATACAATGTGTCTAGATACTATTTACTTTTATACACTTGATATCAATTAAACATGAGCGCAAATGACAGCAATTGTCTGTGTAGGGCAATATGTGATCACACTTAATTTTCATCTAATTGGAAAACTGTTACTATTGCATTTCCTCATGTCATAAAATGAGCTTGCGGAGTTAGCCTACTCTACTGGATTGCGCGCGCTTTGCCAATTGGTATTCTGCACATGAGGCTTTGGAGCCGAGTTGGGCTCGCGTCATGTAGCGGATTCGTTTGTTTTACTCAGCTACATCTCCGGCACGGCCAGATTCCGTGCAGCAGACAACGATAAATAGCCTACGAACACTATACTCTTTTCCTTTTGATTTCATAGTGTATCCTTTCTAGTGAATAATTTAAACAAATAATAATAAAAACTGCATCCAAAGGTATACAATTGAACAATGCAATGAACTGTGGCCTAGAACAATAGACCTAATTACATCAGTAAGAAGATGTACAGTAGTCTTGATAGATATCCTATTTCTGATGATCTATTGACCCAAGAGCTGTGACATTTCTTGCAGCAAAATAGGTCTCTGATTCATTTGTTGATTTGGACAACTGCATGTGCTTACCTCTGTGTGTGACAATTTGCAGGAGATCCATACTCCTAAACATAATAAGTATACTGTACCTTTGTTGGTCTGTTAGGCCTGATGTCCAGGTCCAGTATTTCAGTCTAATTTTTCCTTTGGGAGCAGTGGCATGGAGTTATTTGACTGCTGCTGCCTTTGAGACTCTGCCTGGGGGGCCTGTGAGCCCTGCAAACACACACACACACACACATAAAGAGTCACACACACACTAAAAGTGAGAGAGACCCTGATTATACCCTCTGTATGTGTTTCAAAAATCAATTGTAGTGAGGCTCTGCTGCACAGACCAGTGGTGGAAATATAAGGAAATCAATGCAGGTTTATTAACCGAGCTGGGCATCTCTTCCCACACACAGACACTGATTTACATCTGTGTGTGTGTTTGTGGGCATACATGTGTTTTCTCATTTGTCTGTTTGTGGTGGTGGAGATGTGTGTGAGGGCGGCTGATCCTATCCTTCAAAGTCATTGTGTCATGGTTGGTTTACAGTGGCCTCACTCTATTTGTGGACAGGGGCGCATTGAGAGAGGTAATTTAGCACCTGTCAGTCAGAGGGGAAGGACAAATGATGAGAGACGAAGGAGGTCAGAATGGTAAAGGGAGAGTGGAAATGACACAGGGATGGAGGTAGACCAATAGGAAAGGAAAGAGTGACAGATAGATGGACATGGAGCGAGAAAGGTGAGAAAGGGTGATTGAGAGAGAAAGCGGGGTAAATGACAGCCTCTATTTCTGGGGGCTGTTACTCTAACACTAGCTGTAAGACCTTGATGGTCTTCAGGCGCCAAACATCACAGCCGTTTCCATAACAACGTGATAAGACAGGCTCTGTTGAAATGAACATTGGGTCCAGATTTGAACTTTTCCCCTCCAGCTTTTTCGGTCTCATTTTCTCTTTCTTTGACACACACATCACTCAAATTCTTGGAACACCATGCATGCCAAAAGTGTTTGGCATACATTTTTTGATGAGTAAGGTAACAGTTTTGATGATTATAGCCCAGAGATCCAGTATACTAATATAAACCCTTCCTGTTTCACTTCACTATACATTTTATACACTCAATGACAATGGTTATCACCATGTCATGAAATATACATGTGTTAGTGTCGTAAGGGATATGGTAATATGGATCACAGTTGGGTTTCAAAATGATTACATTGTTAAAATCCCTGTGAATAAACACAGCCCCATAATGTCCCAGAAAAACAACATAAACATTCACTGTTGCCATCCCCACCTGCTATAAACACTGCTAATACTCAATGTCCCTGTTGGGGGTCTCATATCGACAAGTTCACATGCAATCTACAAACAATAAGGTCATGCACTTCTCATTTCTCATTTAAAAGATACAAAAACAGTAAACCATATAAACAAAGATTTGTTGGTGACCCCTTTTTTCTACACCAAACTAAATAGTTACCACAGTAAACATCCACGCTCTAGAGCTGCTTACCTAACGAGCATCTGATTCTGCAGATTATGCGTGTTTTGAGAGAGGATTACATCAAATGAAATTAACAAGTTGGCCTCTCACGAGATAAATCTCATGTAGACCAAGGAAAATGGCACACAAAGCCAGTGGAACTGGGAGTTATTGTGGAAAAGGCCAACCGTGAGTGTGAACACATGCATACATCACAGTATGTACAGTTTGTAATGTTGAGACCAAGTCATATGTGAACTGTGCTGATGGCTCGATGCTTCATAATGCATGACAGATGCTTCTCTACTTAAAACAATGGCTTTCGACAGCTGCAGCGACATCAAAATGAGGTGAAAGATATGCCTAGACTTTGGTTAAGGTGGCGGGGCTGTCACTAAGATGGTTGCTAAGGTTTGTTTAGGAAAGACAAATGAGAAACATTATGTTCGTCTCAATTCTATTTGAAGACATACCTCTGAGTCTTACGAAATGAGCATCCTGAAACCAACTGTCAGTAAATCCCTATATTCCCTTTCACAGCAGTGATTACAACAGAATGATTTATGCATTCCAAAGCTCAAAAAACCTTCTGACTGCTTCTAAGCTATATTGGAATATTGCAATGCTGTCTTTAAATGATGAAGTCTTTCTGGTGAATCCAGAGGAAATCCCCTCTGGCTATGTAGACCCAGGCACATGAAGTAGTAGAAGTAGCTCAATGCTTCATGCTATAATTAAAGACTCAGATTGCTTTTGAGCTTAGTGAAGAAAAAACAGTTTTTAGATCAAATGATTATTGCCATTTTAATCTTTGGAGCTTTGTTTTGAAAAAAGGGAATTTAGAGGATAGGGGTTCAAACGAATGTTAAATTATCTGTTATACAATGTGGGTGTGCTGTATGTGTATATATGTGTCTGTATGTGTGCAAATGTGTGTGTATGTCTGAGTGAGAGAGAGAAAAGAAGAGAGAGGCCCTTAAGGAAACCGACATGTCTATTATCTTTAATGAACAGAAACCCACAAAAGAAACAGCAGACATTCACTGAATAGACCAATTGACATGTAAAGTAGAGACCTTGTTGATAAATTGGTTAATTCTTAATTACCTATCGACTCTTCTCATAATCCAAAGTCTGTGATGATATGCTAACATCCAGTTTCCCTGAAGGCCTCATCATGGGTCTGTATCACTCAGGGGTACGCTAATGAAGGCAAACTTTGATCTCTGCTGTATTTTCCTTCTCTCCTCCTCTCCTCCTCCTCCCAGGTTCTCTGTTGTTTCCCAGGGCTCCTCACGTGCACCAGGGAGCACACGTGTGTGTGTGTGTGTGTGTGTGAGAGAGAGAGAGAGAGAGAGAGAGAGAGAGAGAGAGAGAGAGAGAGAGAGAGAGAGAGAGAGAGAGAGTGAGACGATGGTTGTCCTCCGGTTCCCCAGGCTGGCTCTGGTCCTGCTGGCCCTGCTGCCCCTCCCCTCGCTGGGCTGCCCCTCCAGCTGTCGCTGCTACAGCCTCACTGTGGAGTGTGGATCTCTGGGAGTCAAAGAGATCCCACAGGGGATCCCTGCATTCACTCAGGTCAGTTAGCCTATCCCACGGTTCATACTGAGAGTTTAGGATGACACTAGCCGACCACAGCTATTATGTTCGATCGCTTGATTTCATTGGAGTCCCTCCCATTACATAAATCAAAGTTGAATAATTTTTAATTTGTATAGCCCTTTGTTACAAGCAATGTCACAGAGGGATTCAAATGCATCCCGATAAACCAAAACAACTGCTCAGTTAATTGATGAGATCCATGCAAACCACGGGCTAATGTCCTGATAGTGAGTTAATGAACGATTTCTTCCGAAAAGCAATTGCTTGCACAATAATCCTCTATTTAGAAGCCCTCAGCCGTTATGCTAATGTTGTCTCAGGGTCAGACCCCCAGCATTACTGCAGGATCATGCATATTCATTAGGAGACGACTGCGTAAATTGTTCTGTTGACCTCTGTAACTCATTCTATACAAATCGTGCCTCTTCTCTGCTGGGTTTGAAACTGTGATATCATCAACAAATAGAGCATGATAAAGGATGGAATACATTATGCATTTTACACAACAATTCCCATTAACAGGTTGCATTATCTAAGTAGCACTCTTCTTCAAAAGCTCAACAATAACATGTTTACTTGTGGCTTAAGCAGGTATGATAATGCGTTAACCAGAGAATAGTCTTACATTGTCTCAATGTCATTCTCCCCCCCCTCCAGACCATCTTCCTCCAGGACAATGCCATCATCCAGGTCCGTCTGCAGGACCTGTCCAGGCTGGGCTTTCTTCACTACCTGTACCTCCAGAACAACAGCATCTCAGCCCTGGAGCATGGGGCCTTCCTCAGCCAGGGACAGCTGCTGGAGCTGGCCCTCAATGGGAACCTCATCCACCTGGTCACAGCAGACATGTTCAGGGGCCTGGAGCACCTTCGGATCCTCTACCTGGCTGGGAACCAGATCACGCTGCTTCAGGACCACACCTTCAGAGGCCTGCAGGTTAGACTGTCTGGCTGGGATCATGAGGTTGATGATGTGGATGATGATTATCGTTATCATTATCAATATGACAATTGTTATGATGATGATCAAGATGATGATAATGATAATGGCGGATAATGAATAATGTGCCCATCATTATTTTTCTTTTAAATACATCAGGCCGCTATTAATAAATGATGTGAAAACACTGAGGTCGGGGTAAAAAGACAGTGTGAAGCTCAATGTGAGCCTCGAATCCCAGCCCCAGGGGATTGGGCTGAATGACTGGCTTCCTCAGAGCACTTCCTAGGTGCTAGAATGTAATGCCAAGCACCATGACAGTGACGGGACGTGAGCACGTGTTGAGGTCATGAGGAGGGAGAGATCAGGGTGACAGGGACAGCTGCTGACTCTCCATCCCCTTCCTGGCTGTCTGTGTCCCCTCACAGCGCCTGCAGGAGTTGCACCTGCAGGAGAACAGTATCGAGGTGCTGGAGGACGAGGCTCTGTCTGGCCTGTCCTCCCTGGCCCTCCTGGACCTGAGCAGGAACCGCCTCCGCACCCTGGGCCCCGCCTCCCTCAGACCTCTGGTCAGCCTGCAGGTGCTGCGTGTCACAGGTGCGAGGGGCCAGTTTAGGGCCTGTTACTAGTGGCTAGGATTTGACTGTTCGTTTTAGATTCTGACATCTGATAGAATACATGATCAGATAAAAAGAGACAAAAATCCTAAACCTCTGCTCTACTCTTCTCCGCTCTCCCAGAGAACCCGTGGCGCTGTGACTGTGCTCTGGCTTGGCTGCGTACTTGGATTAACGAGGAGGGCCAGCGTCTGCTAAGCTCGGCCGAGCGGCGGCTGCTCTGCGCGGAGCCGCCTCGCCTCTCCCACCTCAGCCTGGTGGAGGTGGCGGCCAACAGCCTGGTGTGCATCCCCCCCGTGGTGCAAATGGAGCCCAGCCATCTGACCGTGAGGCTGGGGGAGAGCCTGCGGGTTTCCTGTCAGGCCTCGGGCTACCCCCAGCCCCAGGTCACCTGGAGGAAGGCCGCCCACAGCAAGGCCCAGCTCTCCCCCCGAGGCCTGTTGCAGGAGCAAGGGCCTGAGGCAGACTTGTTTCGGTTTGGGGCTGGGGGGCCGGTGACCGCCCGGCCCAGAGCGAGGAAGTCGAGGGATGGAGCTGATGGAGGAGCTGTCCATGGGATGGTGCGAGGGACTGAGGAAGGTGGAGAGCGGGACAGCTTTGACCCAGATATGGGCAGCGGGATGTTGTTCCTTAGCAACGTAACAGTGGCGCATGCCGGCCGCTATGAGTGCGAGGCTTGGAACCCTGGGGGAGTGGCCAGGGTGACCTTTCACCTGGCTGTCAATATGTCCTCCTCGTCTTCCTATTCTGCCTTCTGGCCTCGTCTGCACTCATCCCCTCCCTCTTCTTCTTCCTCCATCTACCACCCAGAGGTTGTGGACGTGAGCCAGGAGCCTCTGTATGAGCTAGAAAGCATGGACTTCAATGCCTTGGGCTCAGCCACCCAGACAGCGATTGCCATGGGCATCTCATTGTTGGCGCTCACCGCTCTTCTCCTCCTCGTCATGATCTACGCCCGCCACCAGCAGCGCAGGAAAGAGGAGGGCGGGGGCTTCTGCGGCAGCAAGGAGGAGAGCATCCTGTATGTCAACGACTACTCCGACGGCCCCACCACCTTCGCCCAGCTGGAGGAGTACCGCGACGAGCAGGGCCACGAGATGTTCGTTCTCAACCGTGCTAAGCCTGTCTTGTCGCCGGAGCCAGCCTTCACCATGCTGAGTGGCTTTGGCCACGGGGGGCTGAAGGAGGCTCTGTTGGAGCACCAGGGGCTGCAAGTGCAGACACTGAGCAGGTTAGGGGGGATGGGGCCACGAAGGAACCCTGCCGAGGGAGGTGAGGGTCCCCCCGTAGACCCGGAGGGAATGCTCATCAATCAGAGTCTGCTGTTTGACACGCAGGTTGCCTACGAGATCCACTGTTGAGAGCTGATTGGCTAAAGGAGGAGCAGGTGTTAGTTGTGCTCGATTGAGGCGATGAATTCCTGGAGAGAGAGACATTGTGCCAAGTGTTTCAATGTGTTATCCAGCCCCGAGGCTGTATGGAGGTCTCATGCTGGACTGGTTGATTAGCGATCATGGAGGACTATGTAGAGACATGTATTTTGTATTTCCACTGAAAACATACTACTGTAGAAATATTTAGCAAATACACATTATCTAGATTAGAGATTTGGACATATTAGACATGGATTGCACAACAACATTGTTGTCATTGTTGTCAATTGTCATATTTAGTGGAACATTGTAAACAAAACCATAAATGAACAGTAGGTATTGTGAGGTCTTTGGAAAAGTGATATACTATTTTGTACCCATGTACTGTATAATTCTGTTTGTGTAACTGTTCTTTCATTTCTAAATGTGTTGTTCTTCACCGTAAAGTACTGAGCGTACTGTCCTGGAGTGTACTGGACTGGAGTGTACTGGACTGGAGTGTACTAGAATGTATTGTTCAATTTCTCAAAAAACGAAAAAAGAAATCAATGTGTATAATAACACAATGCTGTCAATCAATACAATGAAAGCACTGGTCCATAAATGAGTGGCTGTGAGGGGTAAGATTTATATTAATGCAACAGTATATCTTTAATACTTTTTGTATTCCTGATTTCCATATATACAGGTGAATTCCTGACTGGTGTATTCCTTATTAGTATTTTCTTAAATACTGTTACATAAATTCATTTTCCAAGCACTATTCCTGTAATTATGTGTTTTCATAATTAGATTTATTAGATTCAACCTGTTGACGTTGAAGTTGATGAAGTTCAGAAAACAACTATTTAAATATTTCAGGAAGAAAATAAGATTTTATGTTTTTTCCTTCTTCGCTAATGCTACAAAACATTCACATCGTAATCCTTTAGTCCAAACTGATGCTTCTACTCCCTTCATCTGCGCTCAATGGTTGTCATGGTTACTTGGGAGTTGGTATAGTAACGAGGTCAACACATGAATCCTTGGGGGACCCAGCAGATTGTAGTCCAGATTTATGCATTATCTAGAGCCCTATTGGAGCCGGTTGTATTCATACACAATAGTACCCCTGAGCTAGTCTAAACTAGGCATTACATGAACAGGGAGTTCAGGTGGCTGAGCGGTTAGGGGATCGGGCTAGTAAACAGAAGGTTGCCGGTTCGACTCCCCGCTGTGCATAAAATGACGTTGTGTCCTTGGGCAAGGCACTTCACCCTACTTGCCTCGGGGGAATGTCCCTGTACTTACTGTATGTCGCTCTGGATAAGAGCATCTGCTAAAAATGACTAAATGTTTTAAAAAAAATTAACAAACCTTTGAGGAAGAATAAACTCCATTATCTCCAATCTGATAATCAAAAAAGCAACAATTAGGTTTAAACATAGCTCATAAAGAATTCATTATGATTTTGGCTACTTGGCAAGATGAGGGGAGAAAACAAGCATTCTATGATAAAAATGTAATTCCAGACATCCCTCTAGTGGTGAGGACTTTCTCCTCCATGATCTCTTTATCAACTAGAGCACAAGGTACTGCTGTGAGGTCCTGAAATGAAGGAAGCTGGAGGTTTGTGGTTTTGAGCAGGAATCTGATATATTGGGGAGCAATATATCAGATTCCTTCCAGAGAACCCTTTTTATTTTGTCCTCTACAGCTGCAGTGTCTGTAAAGATATCTTCTACCAGCCAGCTCAAGTTAACCTTGGAATTATAAGGTGTGCTGTTACTCACCACCCAGAACTGATACACTTTTGAACTAGGAACCTTCTGTTCGTTAAGGGTCCAACCATGAGCTAGTCCCAAATGTTCACTCAAACACCCAGTGGGTTTCACAAGACTACCGTATTTGACCCAAGGCAGTTTTATCTCTACAATTCTTTATGGATGATTAAGTGGGTTATTTAGGCTGCAAGGCCAACAAACACCTCACACACCTAGCGTAGATAACCTTGTCGCAAGCACGCCCACTCCACACATGAACACATACACAGTTATTTATTTTATCCACAAGCACAAGGTTATTTTGTGAAGTATATGTGGGTAAGAAGATTCTCAGACAGTCAATAATCCACCCAACACTCTGTTTATTGGGGGCGATGGTGTATACTGTGGGGCCATGGGGGTCAAGAAGAGACAAGACATTGAAGGCGGTTTTATAAAAGCAATATAAAGTAACAAAAGATTTATCTTCTTGAAAGGTAATCTAAATGTAAATTATATATAAAAAGTCGTTCGAAAACATAAAGACCCACACGTACGTTCATAACATTGTTTAAAAAGCTGTTAGCAATCATAAGATGCCCTTATTTGCACTTGGCGGTTTCCAACTCATATCATCATCATTGTTATTATCTACAGTACAATCTAACAACGTTTTGATTGATCCAAAACTAGATTGGAGTCAGAATACTTGGTGTGATCCAGAATTGAGAAACACAACCGAGGCATTCTGCCAGTCTCCATCCCCTGGATGTTCCTGTGAGAGATCAATGAAAAAGGATCAATTTGTCATTTCAACCACTTACCCATTGTTTTGTTTGGGTTTGACTGTGAAGTAGAGATGCAATCAACATCTTTAGGGGCAGACACAGACACCAAACTGAAGGACTTACACTGAGTCTTGCTTTGATTTCCATGGCCCGTCTTTGTCTCTGTGTCTTCCCTGGGAATGAGACAGAGAGTGTCATGGTTACCAAAAGTATAATTAAGTGTGTCCAAAAGCTGTTTCCCCTTCCACATAAGAAATATTGAGGTAGTCAGGACAGAGGGAACAGAACAGGCCTTCCTTACTGTAGTGGTTCCACAACTTATAGGACAACATCACCAGGGCCACCAGGATCACTATGACAGCACACACCATCAGAGGAGATTCCATGAAGTGCCTACAACACAGCCACAACTCAGAGGAAGACCCCAACAAACACAACAGACTGAGAGGCAATAGTTATCAGGGGGTTTGGAATAGTGTGGAGAACACATCAAGTGTTATTTGGAGAAGCCATGTGAGTATCAGATGCATAACTGTATTTGCTCAACATTGTCACTGAATATGTACCTCTGATAGTCCCAGTCCTTAGCGATGGGTTTGGGTGGGGGAACATATGTATACTGAGAGGTTGACTGGGGCTGGCTGGTAGGGGATGTCTTCACAGACACTGCAGCTGTAGAGGAGCTTCCCATGGCTCTCCAAGCTATCATGTGGGACATTCACCACATTGAATTCGCAACAAGCGCAAAATACCATCGTGAAAACAGAATTTTACTGATTCACTTCATAAACAGCAACTTTTAAATCCAATCTTACACATACTGGTGGTTACTCGAGGGGTGACCATGATGTGAACAGACATCTGTTGCTGTGCAGCAGCACACCAGTACCAGCCAGAGTCTCTCTTCTGCAGGTTCTTGAGGGTGACGGAGAAACTTCCTTTCTTGTCGTCACTGATCACCACCAACTTGTCCTCGTAGATCCCGGACTCAGCATCTGTCACCAGACACGAGCTCCAGTCCCCACTTCGGCACCACTTCTTCTCACTGTCTCTGTTACAACACCAAGACAGCGACTGGGTGTGGATATCACGGTACATGTGCTGATGTTAAACCAAATAGTAGCCAAAATATATCTCAGATTTGGTGTACAATTTGGTATATGTATTATATATACAAAAACTGACACCAAATTGTAGTTTTTCTGTAGAGAACAATTTACTGTCAACACTAAAGTACTACAATGAAAGTAAAGCTGCATTACCTGTATTTGTCACTGTACTGACATTCAACAGTGACACTGGTCCCTTCCTCCCCACTCAACCTGCTGTTGACCACTGACATACCTGTACAACCAAGCCAATGCTTTCAAAACACACCAGCACACATTTTGGCCTACACCAATGCAAGAAATTCCAACTAGAAGTACTTTTTCTGATAAGTGATTTGCTATGGTGTCATAGTTATACTTAACCCGAAACAACTTGTTAGGGTCCAATTACTCACCATGAACAACATCGACATGCAGGGAGGCCGCAACATCAGCGCTCCATATGCCTCCCACCTCCACCCCGCACCAGTACCACCCAGAGTCGTCGTCCTTCAGCTCCCTCATGGTCACAGTGAACACAAGCTGAACTGGGTCATCAAATATGGCCACCTGCTCTTCAGAGGCAGAGGACCGAGGGGTGTCTGTGCGGGCCAGGCTAGTGCAGATCTCCCTCATTCGACCCCTGCACCAGTATTTGACATAACCGGCATACTGGGGTTCATAGTGGCAGGGGATAGTGACGGAACGGCCCCCAAGCACGGCCAGGTCTCCCACAGTGGTTATGCATAGAGAGACTACCGGAGGGGAAGAGGGGAAAAAAACAGGTATTAATAAACTGAATTTGAATCATGTGGTTGATTTTTCAGATATGAGCTAATGCAGGTCAAATATAGCATAGTTGCGTATGCCTTTTCTATAATAAAGGAAGGGAACAGAGTGTTGGTCAATCTAAGGGGCCCTGGGTAACACTGGAGGAACTTCTGGTTTCGTTTTCTTTAAATATAATTTTTTTGCACTTGCACATGCCATCATTTTTAATAGGTTAAACAAAACGATACACGGACAAAAATACAATACTTAATTCTGATTAGCTAGATTGACAATAAAAACCTTACATTGTTTTATACAGCCTCCTTTTAGAAGACTTTAATATAGTTTTACACATAAAAGTTTCAAAACAAACGATACTTGACCCATCCAAGACATACAGGCTATACATTCCATATCAGTTATCATTGTTTTTGATTATGTCCTTGCTGGATGGTGGAGAGAGGGCCTTGGAAAGAGAATAAACTCGTCTGCCGCTGAAAATGTGAGCATTTCACTGAACTTTGGCAAACTTTTTGTGTGGGAGAGATGAGTGGGAAAAGACAACATAGTACAAGGTTTTCCAGAACATATATGGCGCTTTAAAATCGACCTATCCAAACATCATGTTCTTCATCAATCGTGTGTAATGACAGAACAACAAAGGTCTGCTGAAGTCGTGCACATTCTCACCTGAATATAAAGACCTGACTTGTCTGGTGTCTAAATAAGTATCCCGCAAAACAAAACATTCTTAAAATATAACATCGAAACTTCGTCTCATCCTACCTGGAAGACACGAGAGCAGGGCTAGAATAAAGGATAGATGCATGTTCCAGTGTCAGAAGTTGCGGTTCAATTTGAAGTTGGTCTTCTCTAGTCTGAGGGACACTGCGTTCCGCAATCCACTATTTCCCTCGAGTCACATGACCATAGAAGATGGAATCCAGATGTTGAGCATGTTACCAGCTCGGTGGATGATGACTGATAGCCTACATACGAAATACAAACCCCTAGCGGTTGCCCAGGCTGGTTCAACTCCGGCTGTCCATACAATTCCTCATGTCTTGCTTGGACTCATGTCAATTTGTCAAAGTTGTCATGACTAGTGCATATATATCTCAACATTTGCTTCTAGTTTTAATGATTTCATTATTGAAGATTTTGTAACATTACAATGTGTCATTCAAAAAAAGGTTTTGTGGTTAAATAGCTGAATAGTATGAGTTTGGAAACTGGATGTAATTCTTCTTACTTGGGCACATTTGCAAACAGTTACCTACCTTGGCAACTTCCACATATTCAACTGGGACAGTACATAGCAGTGTTCGATATTCCTAAATTTTGCGGGTATAAGGGAAAGCGATTCTAGATGTGTTTAAATAGTGCTTAAGAGCCAAACTGACTGCCCAAACAACGTATATACAATAGTTGTTATTTACTTGACTAATCCAGTCCATCAGTTGAGAAAGTAGGTGAAACATCCAAAATATATTTTCACAGTATTATGTTCAACTTGAAATCTCTCAGCTGGTGCATGTTTAACACATATTTAGTAATTTAGTCACATATCTCAAAAGATACCACATAAAACAACCAAGAACACAATATTCTGTTTATTTTATTTGAGCCTGTCTCACGTGCAAAAGGGGAATGCTTAACAGATTGGAAAAAGTAATAAAAAAAACATCTCTACACATCAGTAGGAAAGATTTGTAGTTTCACTTTCTGCCACTTTTGCATCTAATTACAGGGTGGGGGTGGGATCAATTAAGCAAATTATTGGCACAGTTGAAGAGGAGCTCCAATGTCTTGAATGGTGATCTTCTGGAAATGTACTTTCATCTGTAAGAAAATGAAATGGTTTTATGATTGAAACAAACACTCGGGTTATGGTTACATTGCCTTTCCTTTTCATGAATCAACAGAACTGTGAGCAATGCAGTGTCTACACTACCTCTACACAAACCTGCTGAATGGGGCCAGGTGGACTGGTTTTCTTGGGTTCATCAACCAATGAAATTCATCACAACAAGATGAAGCACGGTGTGAGCAAATAGGAAGTCAGCGAATGCCCTCTCTGGGGAGACGGACAGGAAGTCCCCTTTGTTCTGAGGGTTGATCTGGATACGCAGACACACTGAGGAAGAACGGGCAGACAGAGTAAATACAATGCAACACCATTAATATTGCTAACATATAGAATAATTGTTAACAGCATTATAAAATAGATACAGGACTGTGGACTTTGAGTATAAAACGTACATCTATGTTGTGTAGTACCCAATTATGTAATGATAAGGAAATTATTGTATTTGGCATATTTTAGAGATTGCCAGAGCTGTGTGCAATAAACTTGAGACACCTGTCAGCTAAATCATTCAGTGTTATGTGGGCTGAAACAAATGAATGCAGTATGTGAATCGAAGGAAGGTTACAACACATAATAATTTGTCCCTCTAGCAAAGTCACCGAACATTGTTGATTGACTTCAAGCAAGGCCAAGCCAACTACCTTGCTACTATCCTCTACAATCGGCGCTAGCTTAGCATCCAGCCTGCAGCGACCTCTTCAATGCCCCATTCAAAAAGGACAAAAATATCACAACATGCATATGTAATGAGTGCCAAATGAAAGTTGAATATAGCTACATTACCTGCGAGAATGAAAGATCCGACGCACGATATGAAGCCTGACAAAAAGCTGTTAAATGGGAAGGTCCCGACAAGCAGACAGTACAGGAACTGCAAGGCTCCTGTGAGTAAGATGTACAGGAGATATGAGTCTACTACTTTCAGCTTATTCGGCGTGGTCGTGGTGTACTCTTCCAAGAACCGAGAGACAACCGATAGAACTGAATTAGACATGACTTCGTTTTGGTTTAGCTAGCTAGATTACAATTAGCTAACCGATGTAGTTAAATTGTGCTCTTTTCCTTGTTAGAATGAAATGACGTGTCCACCCCGCAAGGAAGTTGACGGAAGATCCTGTGTGTTACATAGAATACAGTCCGAATTTCATCCTGGTTGAAGTCAGCTGATCTGGGAGCGAACTTGTTACACAACTCCACTATAGCCCAAAAGGAGATGTTCAGCATTACACAAATCCTGCTACTGTACCTCAAAGCGTGATAACCGATGTGTTACTATTGACGTATGTTTCGCTATTATAGTTTGTATTTAGTTATCGGAGTATGTCATGGTATGGATTCGACTACAGCTCAAATGCAAAACGAGACTGAGACAGAGTAAGTACGATGATGGTTATAAAACCAATTTACCCTCCAGCAGTCACCCAGTTAGCCTACTGCTTCGGAAAATCTTATTTGAGTTAGAATATCAGACATTTTATACAACCCAAAATTGTCTTTTGGTCTGTAAATAATGTTTTCAATCATTATTTATATGAATATAACAGCTACATATTGTGGCGTGTTATAAGAACATTGGAATTCAGTGGAACTTATTTTTTTGTGACATGCATCAGCCACTCTAGGGTCGCATGACATTAGCAACTAGTTACTGAAAATGTATCGTATTTGTGTGTTCATTCAAGAACAGTGCACCAGTGACATACTGAGGGAGCCAGTTATTGTGAGTGACACAGCACTTTTTGCATCGCGTGTGAAGTATACAAGTGCATGGTTGTACTTATACTGCCCCCTTCAGAGCTAATTAGGCGTATTACCGTAATTAATAGTACGTATGGTAGCTCATACACGGTGTGATTAGCTCACTATAACCCCAGTTCTTCTCTTAAATATTGATCCAATATGGTCCTTCACCAGTGGTTGACAACAACTTGGTCTAACTGTTCCATTGTGTGTGAAAGTTGTATGTAGAATGAATCACAAGCCGGTATTCAAATGTGCTTGCCTTGTATGATAAGTAAGAGAGCATTCATGTTCAAACTTTCTCGCCGACCTTTACCCTATTATCCCAGCTTGCTCTGCATTGCATCTGCAGCATTCATCTTACAGCCATAATAATAATGTCATATTCTTATTATTATTTCTGCCACCGCCGGTGTGTGAATGTGTGAATGAGAGGCAAATATGTAAGCGCTTTGGGTGCCACTAAGGTACAAAAATAGCGCAATATAAATGCAGTCCATTTATTTTCTCTCCCCGCCTGTCTCACCCTCCCTTTTGTCTTCTCTCATTTTCTGTGTGTGTCTTCTCTCTGTGTCCTCTCTCTCCAGGCAGAACTCAGGGTGGGCTTGGTGGCCCTCCTGGCGTCCCACCTCCATGTCCCTCCTGAAGAGCACAGAGGCCAAGATCCTTGCCTGTAAATACGTTTCTCCTCGTTTTCTACAACAAATATTCATGTAGCAACTGCAGTTCACTGAACAATAGTCTCTGTTATAAATGTGACATGTGTCTGTAGGATCACTGACAATTGTCCGAACATATTGTTAACACTCTTTTCTAGTGAAATCCCAAACCATGCTTGTTAGGATTGATGCATTGTTTGATAGCCGAGTTTATACAGATGGACACTGTGTGGACTTAAGGTTGTTTACGTTTGTTTTGGTCTGTCCTGTATAGGTATTCAAAATGATGTGTGGGCCAGGTTTGTGACCTTACCCAACCAGAACAGGATATGGACCCTCACAGTAACTAACAAGACAATCCGCAAACCAGTTGAGCAAGGTATTCTTAACAGCTGCTGAAAGGATGAAGCCCTCATTGATGTTTAGTCAAATGCAAGTGTTAAATCAGTAGTAAGTGTTTCCTGGTCTCCCCCAGCTCATAAGACTCCAATAGTGATGGTCCATGGGTTTGGTGGAGGTGTGGGCCTGTGGATCAGGAACTTGGATGCCCTGAGCCGGTCCCGGCCGGTCTATGCCTTCGACCTCCTGGGCTTCGGCCGCAGCTCACGGCCCTCCTTCCAGTCTGACGCCACGCTGGCAGAGGAGCAGTTTGTTGAATCCATAGAGCAATGGAGGCAAAGCGTAGGCCTGGAGAACATGATCCTGCTGGGCCACAGCCTGGGGGGATACCTGGTCACCTCCTATGCTCTGCAGTACCCCTCCAGGTGAGTGGTCGAGGTTCATCTTCATCACTGAGGGTGAAAGGATCTTTGTGGATGATCGCCATGCTGTAGAGGAGATGCACACTGGCTTCTTGCTGTGTTACATACTGTAATACAATGACTGAGAGATCTTTTGTCGGTCTGCCTTTGTCAGGGTGAGTCACCTGATCCTGGTGGATCCTTGGGGTCTTCCTGAACGACCCCCGCCTGAAGAGCAGAGCCAAGCGGGACAGGGGTCAGAGGTCAAGAGGCCAGCCCCCCCTCGCTGGGTGAAGGCTGTTGCCTCTGTCTTCTCTCTGTTCAACCCTCTTGCAGTTATCAGAGCTGCTGGGCCATGGGGTGAGAGATATATTGAGGAGAATGTATTGCTACGCTATCCAGGATCAAGAAATGTTTCTTGTTTCTGCTTTTTATTAGCATTTTGCTTTCCCCTCCTATTAATCTGGTCTTTTCTCTATCTATTTTTGATTGTTTCCTCAGGTCCGGGCTTGGTGAATAGATTCCGTCCAGACTTCAAGAGGAAATTTGAGGACATGTTCAACGATGACACTATGACTGAGTACATCTACCACTGTAACGCCCAGACCCCTAGGTAAAGACCCCCACTTCAAGCGGCTCCTTATTATACTGGATCTGAACACGCGTACACACAGAATACATATTCTTTCTCCCTTTTCACCCCTGCCCTGTGTCTCAGTGGGGAAGTGGGTTTCAGAGCGATGTCGGGGTCTCTAGGCTGGGCCAAGGAGCCCATGCTGCAGAGGGTCCACCTGCTGCCCCCCTCCCTGTTTGTCAGCATGCTGTACGGATCACGCTCCTGGATGGACAGCTCTTCTGGGGACAAGATGGTCCAGATCAGGGGCCAGAGCCACACTCGCGTAGTGGTGAGTATGGGACATGAGTTATCAAGTGGATTATTATATCTGTTTTGAGTATTGAATACAAATAATATGAAGGAGACTGTAAGTTTGGGGCGCATTAATACCTTGTACCTCATATATATTGTTTTGTCTATCTCTCCTCAGTTGGTGAATGACGCTTCTCATCACATCTATGCTGATCAACCCGAAGAGTTCAACAAATTGGTCCAGAATATTTGTGACTCCATAGACTGAGTACGGTTGTGTGTGTGTGTGTGTGTGTGTGTGTGTGTGTGTGTGTGTGTGTGTGTGTGTGTGTGTGTGTGTGTGTGTGTGTGTAAATGGTTAGACTGAATGTGGGATCTTGTTTGATTTTGTTTTGCACATGGTATCGGCCAAAAGTAGTTTCAGTGCTACCGTTACACAACCTACATGAGTTGGGTTTGGAAGATGGAACTCTTTAAGTGACTATATTTTTGACTGTAGTTGGTATTCTACAGCTCTGCACTGAAAGATCTGTACACCTCGACATTAAGCTCTTATTCAGATAGCCTTTTATTACATTGTATACAACACATGGTCAGTTAGGGAAACTAACAGCCTGTTTTTTTAATATAATTGTGTTGTTATTGCATTAATCAGATGTTTAATTATATGCTACAATCAGTATGCAATATGGGTTTGGGGATAAAACATTATTGTGAGGTATACATATATGTGTATAAGGCCAATGCCATCAAAGCATGCTTTGATCATGTGCCTTGGTTTGTCATTAATAATAAATACATGATTGTTACATATTTTCTGTCTCTACCTGTAATCTGTCTAGTTCCTTTTGACAGTTATGTTTTGCATATTATACTACAGGTATTATGCCACATAGTTGGATGCTGTGTATGGCACTGGATTTATGTTCCTGACCACTAGAGGGCAGTAAAACTACATACATTTTGGAGTGCATGCAGATCATTTGACGTCTGATTTAGACATCTTACCATACTAACTACAAACTCACATGATCCTACACGCAATCCTACAATTTATTGAACAAACACGCTTAATAGGGTGACTGGTTGGTGCTTGTGAAATCAAAGATGTTGTATATCATTTCTATGCTCCCTTGATGTATATAAGGATAGGCTACACGTAAAGGAACATTAGGTTAATGTTCTGAATGAAGGTACTGTACTGAAGAAAGAATTTTGCAGGTAGGTACAAGCCCCAGGTAAATGGATTACCAGTATGTCATCTTTTTACATTGACGTTTTTACACCTTATTGGCCAGTAGGGGCTTGTCTGTTCCCTAGGTTACATCATGTAAATCACTCAGGACTTTTTTCACACTGTATTTCTTTTAGTAACAACACAACCATTAGAATACAAAACATCAATATGTAGATAAATTAGTAATAAAATATAATAAAACTAGTTAATAGTTTTCTCATTTTCTCATTCTATTTTAATTATAGAAGTTATTAAATGTTGTTCTTAAATCAAGAATAAAGAAAAGTTAAAAAAAGACAATGGTAATTTACCATTATGCATAAATTATGATAGCATTTTAGAACACTTGACAAGTACACCTTAATACTGACACTCTTAATCTTACAACACTGATAAACAGGACATTCAAATACTATGTACGCATTCGTCTTATTTGATAAAACTTAATTAAGGTTATCTTCATTTAAGCCATGTAAGAACATTTTGTCAACATATTAGTCTACCTTCAAATGTTTGGTCAGGCTACAGACATTCAAAAACATATACATTTTAAGAACACAGTTGAATATAACAGCTAATAGGTATCAATACAATCAACAGCACCGTTAATCATTGATTCTTTTTCAGAGGATTACAGTAAGAAAGCACAGTTCTGTTTTAGAGCAAGGCACAAAAACGACAAATGTCATGTTCCCAGTTGCTATAGAAACACACATTTTCTTTTTCACCCAAAATCAGTTAAAAGTTTCTCTGAGGATTTATTATAAAATCCCCACTGACTTAGACTACAGTACGCCACTCACATTGTTCTGTCAAACACCAGAAACAACAGATGCAAGTCATGGTGTACAGACTAAAGTCAATTTCCTTGTCATCATCACCCTTCCTGTCATGATTGTTTTAGGCACGGACTGAAGTAAAGGGTTAATACCACTATGAGGAACAATCTACACAGACCGACAGATGGACGGACGGACATACAGCATCAAATCGACTGCCTCCTCTTGCTGCTTACTGGGCCTGCACGAGGATGTCGGCCACACCATGCACCTGGGTGAGCTGTCTGCAGTCTAGAGAGGCCACCAGCTTCTTGAGGCCAGGCTGGTTGGGGATGAAGTGCTCAGTCACCGTAACTGTGGCCAAGCCTCCCACATCACTGATGAGGGAGAGGGGTCAGAGATAAGTCACTTTTTTTTATCCACTAACTAGTAAGGTTAAAATATGCAGTTGTAACATGTGGGAGAAGAAAAGAAACAAAAAGATCAGCCAAAGAAAGAAAGATCAGGATGGAGAGATGGTAGGATAGTGCCATAGCTGTCTCACCCCACGATGACCTCGTGACCCTTCTGCAGGCCCAGCCCCTCCACGCGGAACACCACGCCCTTCAACGTACGAGGCAGCGGATTGGTGAACGTGATCTTGGCAGACATCGTCTTACCCACCGTGGCTTCTCCAATAGGCTGAGAGAACAAAGATAAGAGCACGACTTTTACTACTTGTATGTCACATTTCGTGTGATTTGGCTGTGGTGCCAAACATCTGAAATGACTGCTGTTGCATGAAATGGATATGTAGAAATAGGCATAGGAGAACATGATGCAGAAGTGCACCCAATTCTTACATATGTTTGATGTGAAATCCTACTGACTAGGCTAATGCTGATGCTAACTGACCTTGATCTCGAGGTCGGGGGTGCGGAGTCTGAAGCTGGTCTGTGTAGCCAGCACCTGCTGAGTCTCGGCGACCCGTCCAGACAAGGTCAGCATCAGGGCAGCCTGGTCGACTAGCTGGTCCTGGTAAAGCTGGTAGGGCAACACCCAATCAATGCTCTGCTCTGTAAAGAGATGTGAAGGTTCAGAACACTGTATACTCTGACCATCATCATGATCATCGTCATCATAACGGTCACCGCCAACGCTAACCTTCGTTCGGGTTAAGTTTCACGGGCAATTGATCCTTCTTCACGGTTCCCTTCAGCACGCCGGTGTAGTACATGACTGCCACCTGGCTGTGGAGGGTGGTATTCCGGGGTTGAGAGCTCATGTTCTTCACCTTGATAATTAGCTTGGCGTCAGATCCCATGCGTGGCCCCTCCCCCTCCATCTCCACCATCAGACTCACATCCTCCGCCCTCGGGGAGGAGTAGGTGTCAGGCTTGCTGCCGTAGCGACTGGCTGTCTCCACGGTAATACGCTCCTCTTCAGAGTCTTCAGCGTGTTTGTACAGGTGTGTGATGTCGTATCGTTCGTCGGATCCCACGGCTTTGGTGCTGATGCAGTGTCCCACGGCTTTCTTCTCGCTGTGGATCTGGGTGAAGGTGCCATTTAGGTTCCTCTGCCAGTAGATCTTATCACTGTTCACCTGTCGAGGAGGCAGACACACCCGCACACAAACACCCATTCCAACACAAACACACACATTCCAACACAAACACACACATTCCAACACAAACAAGATAAACAGGGTGAGGTTTGCCTAACAATGATGGCTGGAGATGACATGAGGCTAAGTTGATAATAGATACTTATCCTTAACAAAGTTCAGAGAAAACATTCTATTCAGTATGCGGGTAATTCCAGTAAGAACTGCAGGCACAGCCCTGACACAGCAAGCACCATGCTTCAGCCAAGTAAGCTGCAAAGAACTACCGACAAAATCCAAACAGACAAGTCCGAGCTCCTACAGTAGAGACCCACGTCACTCACCTCAGCAAAGACGAAGGGCGTGTCGTGCTTGAGGTAGACCTGGCCGGTGCGGATGGCGGTGACGGAGGCGGGCCCACAGCGGAAGGTGCCCTGGCTGGTCTCCTGGGGGGTGGAGTCCACGGCCTGCCAGCCACCCATGCCTGGGGGGAGGTCAGGTCTGGCCATCCAACAGTCATTCCACACATGGAAGTTCCTGTAGAGACGGGGTGGGGAGGGGTGAAAATGCTGCCTGGAGGAAGATTTGTGGGGAGGTAGATCTGGAGCTGGGTATTTAGAGCAAAGGGTTTGAATAGCAAACCAAAATATCTCAATGCGTGGCCTAGACTGAAGACTAGATGCCTATTTGCATGTGCTCATAAGGTCTGGAGTTTTTCTTGACGGGCAACCAATTATTGTCGATGATAAGGAGAAGTGTTCTGATTGTGACTTGTTATATTAGTATCGTACCAGACAGAGTCAGAGTTGAGGAAGTCCAGTGACTCCATGTTCTCATCAAAGAAGACGTCTGTTGTTAGGGAGACATCAGTGTCGTGGGCTGACTGGAAGTTGGTCACACTGCGGGATGGTATGCCTAGACACCTGAGCACTGAGTCAGGAGGAGAGTGGGGCGAGAGGGGAGGAGGGGAGGACAGATTGGTGATTTATTCATTCTTATCTCCAACCAATAGAAAGGAGTGAGATGAGAGGCCTGCAGGGCCCAGTGTTTGCCAGAGGGACAGCAACATGTGTTTCTATCTGAGACTAAACTGGCAGGTATGTGAGGAATGCTGCCAGGGTATTCTGAAGAGATATGAGCTCTGAGGCTCTATAGAAGGTCCACCAATGTGCTGGGGTCAGCCTGTGTGCGTGTGTGTGTGTGTGTGTGTGTGTGAGGGTTAGGGTTATGGCTGTCCTGCATGAATGAAGTTGTTCTGTTCCACAAGACACCGCTAATAAGAAAAGCATAATGAACTTATTGGATAGCACACACTCACTCTCAAGAATGGCACACACACACACACAATCATGACACAATCACACACACGGAAAACGCATGACACACCAATCCAGAGAGACTTTCCCACACACCTCAAACAACTTCCACAGCATTACGGTATTACAGACACACATACCTGTGGTTGTGACTCCAGAGAAGACCCAGCACTGCCCGTATTTCACTGGATTTCCCCCCTCCTTGTGGTACTTCCTCAGGATGTCCACACTCCCACTCCAGGCAGTTGGGGAAACTCCGTCAGCATAGTCCCCTGACCAGTTCCCTTCCAGAACCCCAAAGTCATCCTGGGCGTTGATCTGCAGAACAGAAGAAACCAGAGATAACACCAGCCTACGATTCGAAACATAGCTTGGGCTTCTCCTTCCTTTGTTTGAAGTCCAGTAATCACATCCACCCACAGCATGGTCTAAATGACAACATGAAAGACTGGAAAAGTCAATGGAAACGGTCAAAAAGACCAGCTAGAGGAGCATGAGGACTGACCATGGCAGATATGACTCGGACCACGTTGACTGCATCTGCTTTGCCGGAGGGGGCCATGCCACTCTTCTCCAGGATAAAGAGACAGGCCTCCAGGATTCCTTCTTGACTCTGAGCCACATACAGAGACAGTTCCAGATGAGGTCATCAAAATGCTCCTGGGGCTTTACCCACATTTGATATCATTTGATATTTGCTCTCTCTTTCTCGGTGTGAGGTGGTGTACCTGTCCGAAGTTCCATGTGCGAGCGCCTATCTGGTTCTCAGTGCCGTAGTAGATCCTTCCTGTATCATTGAGCACATACTCCTTCCTCTCCGCCTCGTCATCCATGAACACTGTGTCATCTGAAAGGACACAAATAATGAGATACATGTACCTGAAAGCATACACACTTACTGAACATGAGCACGCTCAGATGCTCAGATGCTTGGGACTTTACCCAATACAGCATCAAGCTGACTCAATCTGGATTCATTCTCATTGTAGTCACAGTTGCACTTTCCATGCAACTTATTGTGAAATCATGCTTCCTTTTAAACAACGTATGTTAAAGGGCAGGAATGTCTTAAGCAACACAATTCCCGGAATGTACAGTGACCCCTTGCTGAGATTGGCTTGCTATGACGATGTCACACATTTCCTCTAAATGTGTGACATCGTCATAGCAAGCCAATCTCAGCAAGGGGTGGGAATAGTCTGAAAATCTGTTTCAGTTTTTTGTCTGTCTGTATATTCTTTACGGACACATGGTCATGATTATCAGTGAAACACTGTTAGACAGAGGCCAGCTGTAGGGGGGATTAGGGGAGGGGGATAGAGGTCAAATGATATACTGGGAAGGAGTAGTTGTGATGGGACAGGGGAGAAAGTGGAAGGAAGAGGGACGTGAGGAATGCACAGAGGAAGGAAGGAGGGAGAGAGAGACAGAGAGAGAGAGATAGATAGATAGAGAGAGAGAGAGAGAGAGAGAGAGAGAGCGAGAGAGAGAGAGAGAGAGAGAGAGAGAGAGAGAGAGAGAGAGAGAGAGAGGAAAGTTATGGTTAGAACATGAAGGGAGGGGTTAAAACATGCAGAGAGGAGGGTGTGTAGAGTTTTCACAGGAAAAAGGGATGAGAATTAAAGTTCCTGACAGGATTCAGCAGCTGAGATAGCTGGCTGGGTCTACATTCTGACGAAACGTCTCTGGAATGCGGGGAAAGAGAGGGCCGCAATCAGAGGAAAGGAGGAAGAGACAGAGAAAGGAGTCGGCGGGTTAAAGAAAGAAAGGGAGAAAAGAGAGAGGAGGAGAAGATTGCCACCAGCTGCAGGATTACAGTCATATAGCCCTAAGGCGGTTTGTACAGTAATTGTGGATTTCTTACTTTTATGAGAAGGAAGGAAAGATTGCGAGAGGGAAGGGAGATTTGACTTGCTGCCAATACAACACACAACCAAGAACAGACTGTACTGCAGCAACATGTACTCTATTAAACCAACCTTCCCTGCAGTCCTCCAACGTAAGCATGTTTGAATCAATACAATGACAGAATTGTTTCATTTATCAATCCATGTAAAGCCAAATATTCACCCCTCAAACCATTGCTGTCAGCACAACCTAGAACACTTGAGAGTGGAGACACACAGACACACAAGCATCCCAACTAAATAGTTGGTACCACACTGACTAAAGAGTAACACTACTGTTGTGCAGTCAGAGAACCAAACCCTCTGGCCAGACAGGGTCAGGTTGTGACTATCTGACAGACAGCCACACATTACTGGGCAGTGAACGTGGCTTGCCACCTAGGTGCAAAGCTACTCTTGCAGCTATATGAGCAAGCCGCAGTCTAAGCAAAGTCACATATGCAGAGTCCCATGCTCTGGCAGATTGATCCTGTGCGTAGTTACTATTATGTTTCTACAAGATGTTGGTGGAATGTTGTTAGAGGACAGAACATTAGATAACAATTCATACCACACTTTTTTTTTTAATGTGTCAGTCTGTGTCTATCCGTGCGTGCAAACGTGTGTGCAATGTGCATCTGTCTGCCTGACTCTCTACCTTCCCTCCATGCCTCTCCACCCTCACTCCATCCTTCTCCACCTTCCTCCCATCCCTCCACCCTCCCTCCATCCTTCTCCACCTTCCTCCCATCCCTCCACCCTCCCTCCATCCTTCTCCACCTTCCTCCCATCCCTCCACCCTTCCTCCATGCTCACCTTCACACCAGGGATTGAACAGCATGACGATCTGCTTGTTGGAGTCATGGGTGGTGGCTGCCTCTTCATTCTTCAGGCTCGTTGTCACTGCAAGCCCATAAAGGCCAATCACAGCCTTTGGTGATGAGTTGACGGACAGCTTAACCCTGTTCCCATTCTGCTCCACAATCTTGGCCTCCCAACAGTCATCCTGCAGCTCTTCCACCAATGGGATGATGACATGGGTGCCCTTGGAAACCAGGGGGAGGGGCCCTGTGGGAGATCAATGTTACATTACAGTTGCAATAACTTTGACAAACATAACGCCATACACATTAGTTACATTAACTATAAATGCACTACTATTTACTGGAACCGTGTATTATGATCCAGGATAGTTACTTACGTATGTTACTCTTTGAAGCACAGTTGACAGATGACAGTGGTGTTATGGTTTCTTTATCAAAGTCAAACAACAATAATGTGGCTTATCTGATTGACACTGTGCCATGCCAATCTATCTAGGGATTTTACACATCCAGACATACAAAGTAAAAACAGTGCAGGTTGCTTGTAAGGTGGTGAAGAAGCACAGAGATTTAACAGATGTACTTGGCTCACACACATACACACAAATACACACTAGTCCCAGGTCCCATTCTTCAAATAGCCATGTGAATGACTATTTATACAGTGAGTGAATGAGTGTGTGTGTGTGTGTTTGTGTGTTCGTGCCAGCGTGCTTGTGTGGAAGGTGGGGGTCGGGGCATGAATGTGAGGGTGTAAACATTTTGTGAGTGTGTATTAGTGTATCAATGCGTATCTGGGTATTTGTGTGAGTTAACTTCAACAAAACTGTAGTATTCCAACAGACTGGTCTGAGATAGATAGAATAACAGCCAACTGCTAAACTACTGTGGGAGGCATGAGATAAACCACGTTATACACACTACTCTATTTTATAGTCTGTTACCACAGAATGTGACAGATCCACCACTGAGGGTTAACCACAAATCCCTACTTTTATTTTATTTTTCCATTCAGCAGAATGTGCTCTAAGTAAACAGAGAAGGCATGATAGACTATAAAATACAAATGACAATCTTTTATTTATTTTCATTTACCATGGCTCTGGAGAGTATTCGTGTGTGTAACCATGTCTATGACAGGCATCAAAAAATGCCAGTTTTAAATAGGATATCAATCAGATCTTTTTATGAATGATTGGTAATAATGTTAATACCATACTGTAGAGCTCGTAAAATCAAGTTCAATGAAGCTTTGTAAGATATTCTTTAGGCACACATTTTTGTCAATATCGTCTAATGCTCAACAAAATAGTTTCTACTGGTTTTGTTCTGGGCTGCAGGGTTTTAGAGCGCTCCCTTTAGAGGCCCCATCTACCATGAGCTAAGAGGAGAGTAGAGTTTATCAAGATAGCATTGTTTCATCTGACCTCAAGTCAATTCCACCCCCCTTCCCCTGCCAATCCCACCCCTTGCTGAAAGGAAATAGATCAAAATATGCTCAGCCTGTTTGCAGAGGAATAGAGAGCACTGCCCATAGTACTGTAGCCTCCATCTGAAGCTACACTCTATATTCCCTTTACTGACCATCACAGGTTATGCTAATATGAGTAGGCAGATCCAGAAATCTGGGAAAATTTATTGTTATATTCTTGAAAGGACTAAAGGAGAACTGCAAAAGGAAATTAAATGAATATGATACAGATGGGAGAGGATAATCACAGTTGAGTACATTCTAGACCATAACTGTGGGATTGGGTATCCCACAGATATATTCTAGAACTGTTATCGTCTAGAACTGAGTCCATGTCAGCTTTCTCACCAACCAGTTCCTTCTCCTCCTTCAGACCCTTAATTTCTAAAGGAGTTGGGGAACACAATAACAACTTTGTCTGTGTGTGGCATAGTAAGACTGAAGGCCTGAATGCCTGGAGTCATAAATATCCTTAATGGGCTCTGCTGGTCTCTTCCACTGTGGAGCTAATTAATCCTGGTGGTACTGGGAAAACCTGTCTTCCTGTAACAAAGGACTTCACCTTCTCCCATAACTGTCAGAAAATGTGTCTGGGGTGAGGCTTGATATGTGCGTGTGTAGGGTGTGTGTGCGCACTCCCTCCAAATATGTTAGATATGTTCATGATCTCCCTGTTTCACAGCTGCTTATGTTCCCTCCCTCCACCCGGAGAGTGTGGGCCAGCTGGCTGTTATATGTCTGTTACAGTACTCAACAGAGGAAGGGACAGGATCTCGCTCTGGATAAGAGCGTCTGCTAAACGACTAAATGTAATCTCAAGGATCAGGATCCAACTATGCAGTACCCGACACAACACAACAAACACCTACTGTTTCAACCAAAACTGACCATCTCCCCAGACCGTACCCCTTCACACACACACACACACACACACACACATGCGCACAAATGCAGATGTCTCACCAGTTCTGAGATCCAGGTGGAGCTTGTCTGTGTTGTGGTTGAAGGGTCGGGTGAGGTCCAGCTCCATCTGGAAGGTCTGGCCACGGCGGATGATCAGATCACTGCTGTGGAACAGGTCAGTGTGATGCTCACGACGGTTTGGACCAGTCTTAGTGCTCAGGAGGTCCACTGAGCGGACGGACAACTTCAACTCTGAGAGAGAGAGAGAGAGAGAGAGAGAGAGAGAGAGAGAGAGAGAGAGAGAGGGAGAGAGAGAGAGAGAGAGAGAGAGAGAGGGAGAGAGAGAGAGAGAGAGAGAGAGAGGGAGAGAGAGAGAGAGAGAGAGAGAGAGAGAGAGAGAGAGAGAGAGAGAGAGAGAGAATGAGAGAGAGAGAGAGACACACAGAGAGAGTCAGTCGATATAGGGCCAATTATTCTCCTTCAGAAATTTGGTGCTTCCTCAAAAGCAAAAGAAGAAGCCTACTTACCGCCCAGTTCATTGTCTCCAGCGTGGGGCTGGGGGGGGGTCCGGGGTCGGCAGGGGGGGCTTCTCACCATCAACCGTCACCACTGTGTCTGTGGTGTCATCAGAGGTCTGTCGTCGACAGCAGCACGGGGCACATCTTATGGAACCACCTGCTGCAGGCCCCCTCTTCTTCATGCTTAGGCCCTGCGTCCTTGTCCCGGGCAGGATCATCCACGCTGGGGGGCAACGCCATGGAAACGCCCCCACATCCGAACCATCTCTAGCTGTCAACCGTTCGCCTGGCATTCTGAAAGAAAGGAATGGATGGAGAGAGAGAGAGAGACAGAGGAGAGAGAGAGAGAGAGAGAGAGAGAGAGAGAGAGAGAGAGAGAGAGAGAGAGAGAGAGAGAGAGAGAGAGAGAGAGAGAGAGAGAGAGAGAGAGAGAGAGAGAGAGAGAGAGAGGGAAAGTTATGGTTAGAACAGTTATGGTTAAAGAGTGGGGCTGAGAGGACGGTGTGGTGTAGGGGTGGTAGAAAGTAAGAGATAAAGATACACAGTTCAACTTGAGGGTGGGGTGTTTTGAGAGGTGTGACCTTTTGTTCACACCTCTCTCCCTCTCAGAGAGAGAGAGAGAGAGAGAGAGAGAGAGAGAGAGAGAGAGAGTGAGAGAGAGAGAGAGAGAGAGAGAGAGAGAGAGAGAGAGAGAGGGAGAGAAGCAGACAGTCAGTTGATGAGTTGCTAAACTATGTAACAAAATATGAGCATTATTAGGTGCACAATGGCCTGTGTTTGCAATTTGACCAGACAGCAACTTTTCTTCAAGATGGTAACAGAATTCCACATTCTCAATTCCACATTTTTCTACTACTCAATAGTCACTGTGTTTTCTTCATTCTCCCCCCCTCATTTCCTTCCTAGGTCCCTGAGACCAGCATCCACATTGTCTCATGTTTTCTTAAAAATGTTTCCCACAATTACTGCATTCCCCAAGTGCTCTTTCCACAACCTTGTGCTTCTCCAAAAGCATGCTGGGAGTGTTCAATTTTCGTCCCCAAAAACCAAACAGCTGTAGACCCTATCACACACCCCTCCCTGCTTATGCGGCAGTCTGGAACTCATCATCTCCACCCACTACAGCTGCCTAGGTTTCTGTGTGTGTAAGTGTGTGTGTGTGTGTGTGTGTGTGTGCAGTCTGTAGGACCTTTGGAGCACCCTGGATTCCTGCTCTCTAAACATATATGTGGGTTCAGGGTCAAATGTCAAAAGAGGCCAGGGCTCAGGATGCATGGTAAGGGAAGTGCCGAACCCCCATCCTGGGTCTTCATCTGTACCGGCTTCCTCAGTCTCTAATAATAAAACTAAGCCAAAAGTATTATTAAATGAAGGAGAAGTTAGTTTGTGCTTTGTCTTCTTTGGTAAACACTTTACTTCATGTTGTGAAGCTGCAGTAATAAACGTAACCAAGGAGGAAAGTACTGCCGTAAACATTCTTTACACTCAAGGGTATAGTTTCATGAAGTTATCCAGCTGATACTGAGTGAACTAAACAATGTGTGTGTGTGTATGTGTATTTGTGTGTTCTTGTCTTCAAAACCTAGCTCATCAGACGCCCTTCCCTGGACTTTCTCACATTACTCTTTTATTAAATTATTATTATTAAATGCTCTCAACCCTGTAGGTGTACCCAGCCTTAAACATTGTCACACGTTAACATGCTAGCAAAATATTGTGTCATTATGACATAAAAACAACATTTAACATATATTTCCCGTTTTCCCTTCACTATATTGTGAAATGTACAAGATCAAATATCTTACTACCCTAACATTTGGTAGTTAACCTTCTGTTACCTCACACACTCATCAAGGAGTGTTCTTCCAAACCACTTCCCCATCTCCCCATTCTCTCTGTCACAGTATTCCTTGTGTTCACTCATGTCTCTTCCCAATCAGCAAATATTGCAGTCTTCCCTCCCCTCCCAAACACTCTCTTCCACTACAAGAGGGTTTGTCTTGGCAACTTTGCTAACATTTCTGGAATGCAAACTTGACACTAAGATAAAGAACTTAGATGGCATTCAGTTGACTTTCCCAATAAAAAATACTCCTACTTTTAATAGTATGTCTGGTCTAGGCTTGGTCACATAAAACACCCATATAGTAAAGTCATGAAAATAATTGCCAGATGTGTATGACGTCAGTACCTTTATTTAATGAAATGTGTGTACTTAACAAAATAATTGTAAAAGCAAAGAGAACAGGACAGGAGCAGGAGAATTAGAGATTGACATAAAATTGACATAAGAACTCAAATAAATTTTCTCTGTGATAAGCAGGTCATATCGTTATACGTTGTTTGAGGTAATAGCCTATGTGTTTAATTTTGAGAACCCCTAATTGAGCCTGGTAGCATTCGTCCACACACACACACACACACACACACACCATACACTTGTTTTGATACAACCCGTGGCTGTTAATGTGATAACATTATTGGCTATGTATTTACTTTGTCAAATCTATTTCATCAACGATTAATGCAACAATTGTAGCCTCATTTTACACCTACGGTGATTTCACATTAAGAAAAAATGTTTACAACTACGGCGTTTTCACACTAACAAAATATCAAGGCGTTGAAACATTCGGTTGATGTTGTACACTATATAAGTGAAGAAATCAGATCCTTACCTTTTACTGTGCGTCTCTCGCTTTGGGTCACTTACGGCTTGAAAACTTGAGGAACACTTATGAAGGATTCAGAGACTGTTGACGTCAGGCTACTGTGTAGTTTAAACTGTGTGTAAAATTGTCTCAATGCACGCACCTTTTTGGATGAGGTTTTATATTAGGTTGAGCAATGTAGCCTGTACTTGACACGCCCTCTCTCTCTCTCCGTCCCAGTCCCTCAGTTTTTAAATACACTCTAGAAGACCGTCCATAAAAGCGCATGCGTGCTTTTAGGCGATTCGCGTGAGTTCAGCATGACAAAATTGTCCAACCTCCCGCATGTTATCTGTGGCACAACACCAAGCAAGTCCGGAAAGAGAGAGAGGGAATGCGAGAGAGAGAGATAGAGTGAGAGTGAGAGTGAGAGTGAGAGAGAGAGAGAGAGAGAGAGAGAGAGAGAGAGAGAGAGAGAGAGAGAGAGAGAGAGAGAGAGAGAGAGAGAGAGAGAGAGAGAGAGAGAGAGAGAGAGAGAGGACTGAGAGGAAGGTGTGGTGTAGTGGTGGTAGAAAGTAAGAGACAAAGATACACAGTTCAACTTAAAGGTGGGGTGTTTTGAGAGGTGTGACCTTGTGTTCACCCTTCATCCTAGATAACCCCCAAACCATCTCCACGCATGAACTCACACCCTGTTGCATTCCAAGAATGTACGTTAGTAACTTCCCTGAAAAACTTTCTGTTCTCTATGACTACACCCACTTGGTGGTAGCACACTGAAGGGGCAGCAAGCAGAGTGTGCTGGGGACAGATCCTCTTTTATAGCCTCACGAGGAGGGCCAGTCATAATGAACATAATGGTTGAGTGAATGGAGAACAACGCATTCTTAACAAATATGTGTTAAACATTTTAGATACCACAGATACCACATGGTGTATGGTATATGAAGCATGCTGAACAAGATGTACAGATTTGTCCGTGGTTATGTCCAGAGTCTTGTGTCATGAAAGTTTCTGAATGAAAGACACCCGATGACATGACTGTTTCTATCATGTTTCCTACGCAGCTAGTCTATGGAAAGGAAAGTGTGACTGGGAAGGCCTGTGGTTTGCAGCATCCTTCGGCAGTACCAAACAGACGTCAGATCACACCTTGTCTAAACCTGTCCTGGCCTTACCTGTTATCACATTCAGGTTAAACTGTTATTAATAAGGGTGTGATCTGAGTTTCACTGAAAGAAAGGTGTCTTAAGATTACAAAACATCAAGACATCAAGCCTCTATTGAATGCATTGTCATCCACCCTGTCCACTCTGTCTGGCAGTACAACGGTACTTAGGAATGGTTCGCTTGACCCCATGTTAGTTTCCTCAAGGATCACAATGACTCTTGCTCAGAGACTTGTTGCTCTTGTGGTTAGTGGTAACTGATTTAAATGTTTTGTACTCGCTGTGATATATTGTTTTTATTATTGTTGCTTGTTTTTTTCCACAGGTAAACTTGCACGTATAGCGGTTCATGTTGTTTAATTGTAACTTGTTTAACTACATTTACATTTAGTCATTTAGCAGACGCTCTTATCCAGAGCGACTTACAGTAAGTACAGGGACATTCCCCCGAGGCAAGTAGAGTGAAGTGTCTTGCCCAAGGACACAGCGTCAGTTGGCATGACCAGGAATCGAACTGGCAACCTTCGGATTACTAGCCCGATTCTCTCACCGCTCAGCCACCTGACTCCCTAACTACATGCTCTTATGGTTCTTTCCTTTGGCACTTACTTTGGTTGTTCACAATGTGTGCTTCATGTTTTGGCTACTCGCAATGTTTTGTGGCTATCTTGTTGTTATGATCAGTGACCTATGCACTTTGTAAAGCGCTCTCTTGGAAGTCGCTTTGGATAAAAGTGTCTGCTAAATGAATAAATGTAAATGTAAATGTCCAGACCCATGCAGCTGTGGTAAGCTGAAGAGCAGGTGTCACCTGTCTGTTAGTAAGCTAACTGAGTTATTCTGACTTCTACAAAAACCGATGGGGATTGCTGGCAGAAATATTAGAATATATGAATAAATGTTCATTGAACCCTTCCTGTGTTTGAAGAGACAAGATTTCTGTCCAGATCTCGAGGGAATACATTTCATTACTTCCCCGTAGGCTACCTGTATGCTTCTCATCATAAACCATCGTGCAAATCATTGCAGCTCAAGCCACTGGAAGCTTGTTGGTTTTAAATTATATGGAGGAGTGCACAAAATAGGAGTAAAGTCACATGTGAGAAACTCTGATGGAAATAACCATAACTCCACTGTCGTGTAAACATCTGTTACAGCTGGAGTAAGTGGGTGAGAGATGATTAGAGGCAGAAAAAAGACCGTGGATTTTTGGGGGGGAATATGGCCATTTTAACAGTAGTAGACATTGATTGAACAGGACTTTTGAAATTGTGAACCGCTATTAAACAGAAAAGTAGCCTATTGTTTTATTTTTAGGTGTGAATAACTACCCGGAAGGGTGTGGAGAGTTACTCACTTGCCAAACAAAGGTAATTGCAAAATGTACATGATGTGATACAATGACATAATGAATGTCTGTGTGTGAGTCACGGGGAGCTGGTTAGACTGAACTATTGCAAGATTTCGCCCAAACGCCCATATTCGCCCACACTTCCTGTGACGACATATTCGTACTGTGACGAATACGACAGCACTTTGACGTCATTATTCTGCGACACAACACAGTCTCCCTTCAAATTAACATGTGAGTTGAGCTAACACGGCTTGAGTGTAGCAAATTACGAGACAGTATAAACAGAATAATTTGATATTGTACACATACATGTACACGTTGGTGTACAACTGACATAGTGGAAAGTATGTTATTATCGACATTTAACTAATGCTTCCTAGCTAAACTTCTCTTTGGCTTACTTATCAACCTAAACTCGCTAGCTTGTAGCTAACGGAATTCAACAAAAGATGTTCATGATAAATCGTTTATTTCAAATTACGGGGGACAAATCCTAAATTTGCATGGAGAGATAGCATTGCTACCTGCCTTTGAAATACCTACGTTAGTTTTTTTTTTGCAATTAACCAACCGTAAACTGTAAAAGTTATCAATGTTGGCCAAGATGGAAGAAAATGAGCCACGGAAAGATGGAGGAAAGAAGAGAAAGCACCCGAAAGGAGAAGAAGGGGATAGAAAGAGAAGAGGAGATTGCGATGGAGGTGGTGATGGAGATGCAAGGAAGCGGTTGGATCCTCTTAGTGTGGGCTACTTTCGTAGAGTTGGAGAGAGGCTCACAGAAGGGTTCGCAGAGAACGAGGAAAAAGGTGAGATGTCTTTGGACGTGTGGATGATGAGGACAAAGTTATAAGTCTCATTAAAACCATAGGCATTGTATATTATATGAAGCTATTTAAACATTTGGAAGTATGTGGACTCACTTTCACCATTCTTTCTCCTTTTTGCAGTAATGTTTGTTGAGAACGTACTGACAGAGGTGAAAGGGAAAGCTGCTGTAGTTGCTATGGATGTGACGGGAAGTGTCACTCTCCAACGGCTTCTCCCATTGGCCACTTCTCGCCAGGTAGGAGAGGTGCTGGCTGAACTGGGCGGAGAATCCGGGTCAGAGTTCAAGACTGTGTCATGTGACAAATGTGGTGGTCACGTTGTGGAGAGTGCGCTCAGACAGATGCCCAGGTGTACCGGTGAGTCTGGTGTGTAATAGAGATGGCTTTAGTTTCTAGTGGTTTCTCAACAGTGTTATATCTCTTTCCTGAGATTTCTTCCTATCGCTTGTAAGGGGGGGATGTAAATAGCAAAAATGTTGCATTTAGTTACATGCATTTTTGAGACATTGTTAATTACTTATAATTCAGCAGACCTCAGCCCACCTCAGAAGGACCAGACATCAACCACAGAGGAAGAAGATGAGGGTGGTTGTGGGATGCTGGAGGCACAGGTACTCTCTCTGAGTCGTATGGTGACAGAGAACAGTGCAGTGTTCATCAAAGACATGTATGGGTCACACGTTGCTCGCACACTCATACATGTGCTGGGAGGCTGCCTTGGTCCAGCCCGTACTGAAACCCGCCCAGGTACGGAATCACACACACACACACACTCAGGAAGACGCTTACACACAACTATTACCTTAAAATTCCTTCTTATATGGGATTTTGTTTGTGTTTCAGGTGCGAAGGAAAGGAATTCCGTTGTTCAACTGACAGACTTTGAGGCTCCCACTTCATTTTGGTGGGAGTTGAAAAGCTTGTCGTCTTCATTGATGAGCAGTGTCAAATGTGAGACGCTTACTTTCATTGTACTGAACCTTTATTTTTACACGCTGTTAGGCAGAGTGTAGTCAGATAGAAAACAGCTTTTTACAATGTTGTTCTGCATGTTCTGAATAAGACTGTCGTTCTACACAATTTTTCCAGTGAGTGTGACCGATGCTGTGGCCAGTGCAGTGTTCCAGACCCTGTTGACTGTGTGCCACCGAAAACGTCCAATACTTTGCAAGCAACTCCTGAAAGGCATTGTGGGATACTTGACATCCCTAAGCTCCGCTCCTGGAGTTAGGTCAGTAGCAGTTACACTTGAAGTCGTGGACATCACATGTTGAGCACAAGTAGCATTCAATTTCTCTATTAGTAAACCCAGCACAATGAAAGACAATGTTTAATGTTTGTATTCACCTCTAACTCTTTCTGTATTAGTCCTCTCTTGGTCTTTATGAAGGACCACGCATCTAGTCGCCTCCTTGAGACAGTCATCCAGCTATCCCACAAGGCCCTGCTCCGTGACCTCTACAAGAACCACTTCAAAGGGCAGCTGGTCACCCTAGCGATACACCCAATCGCCAACTTCCCTATACAGAGATTCACTGCGGCCTCAACAAAATACAAAATGGTGTGGTGTATGTCTGTCAACACTTATTGTTGGGATGGATATCAATCAGTCGGTATATCAAAGCATATAGTGCTACACATTTATGATGGCAAATGCTTAAAGATGAGCTCTAAACTCTGTGGCGCTTTCCCCTCAGTTCCTGAAGGTGTTTGATGAGCTCATGGAGGGTATGGAGGCAGTCCTGGCCGCGGGTCACATGGGGGTTATAGTGCAGCTGACTGAGAGCTGTGTAGAGAGAGAGGAGAAACAGGCGCAGATGATGCGCTGCCTGCTCACAGTAAGTGGCCAGACCAAGTGGGACTTTAAACAACGTGTCCAACTGCCTTATATTTTATGTATATCTAAATGTTGAACTTCAAATTGAGATAAATAAGACCCTGCAAGTACTATAAATGAAGTTATCCATAGCGTTGGCTTAACTTTTACATATTGTTTAAGTGTAAACAAGATGCTTTTGCCTTCTCCACATGTAATATAGTAAAATCACCAGCTGTGAGCAGTCACCATTTTACTCTCTCTTACTTATGTCTTTTCTTACCTACCAGGCCTTCCACTGTACAGAACCTGCTTCCAGACAAACTAGCTGCCTCCCCCTCTTCATGTCTCTGCTGACCTACGAGGTGTACTACCACTCTGAGACAGCAGAGGGCGAGATAGACACAGAGGTAATAATAGATCACTTTTAGAGACGTGCATATACTCAACGATGGAGAAAGAAGATATTATCTGAAGCTTTAAATTCACCCCTCTGAACTAAAGTGTTATTGCCCAGATTTATGTAACTGCATGTATGTTCCTTCTTAAAATGTTATTTTGGTATCATGTGTATTGTTGTTAATGTTTTGAACTCATCAATACGGAGTTCAACATATCCTTCTGTTATGTGTCTTCTCTAGCGCCCTTTATCGTCTATATGCTACCATGGCTCCCTTCTCGTCCAGTCTCTGGCTAAATTCAAAGACCGCTCCTTGCTCCTCGGCAGTTTGCGGTCCCTGACCCCGGCTGACCTCCTGATTCTTGGAACCCACCAGTTTGGCAGCCATGTCCTCCAGGTCCTCATAACCACGTCTAGTGATAAGGGGAGGGGAAAGATACTGAGGAGATTGGAGGTATGAAGATCGACAACAGTATATCCTCTTTAGAGTAGCTCTCACTGATCATTTTGACTGCTTTGTTACTGTCACATAGTGGTGTCCATGTCTCTTATACCTGGTTATTTGCTTGTACTACATATGGATTATTTGTCTACCATGTTCCAGGGCCAGTTTGTGCAGATGGCTTGCTCCAGGTTAGGCAGCAGGGTGCTAGAAGCTGTATGGAACAGCTCCAGTGTCAGTCATAGGCAGAGCATCGCACAGGAACTAGGTAAGACCGCTTAGCCAATCAGAACGTTTGACCTTTCACATACGCTGGGTCACATGATGGTTAAAACTGGTTTGTCACTGTGTCTTACCTTTGTTGTCTTTGTTTTTCTTTGTGTATTTCCTCTCTTTGTCGTTTCTCTCTCATTCAGTACCCTCTGAGACAAGGCTAAGGTCTGACCAGTTTGCAAGACATGTTTGGGCCAAGTTTTCCCTGACATCCTTTGTTAGGAGGCACAAGCAGTGGCAGGAAGGACAAACTGGCGAATCAAAGAAGAGGAAACTTTTTAGCGACATTCTGGATTGATGCAGTTGCTTTTAAGGGACCAAATGACAAAATACAATGTGACTGTATGATTAACAGGGCTGATATCTCACATCATAAAAAGTTCCACAATGGCATTTTATTTCAATTTGAATTTAGTGCGACTGACACAGAATACTGTTTGTGTAAAAAACATCAATCCCCTGGGGGAAATTTGTAAATGCATACCACAAGATGGCAGTGTAATGACAAAGAATAAAACAATGACGTCTTCTCAATTTACAGCAGTTTAAGTCAATTCTTGCAATACTGCCTCTATGCAAGCAGCAAACACATACCAACAGATGGGAAACATTCTGTTTATGGTAAAGCATCCTCTGATGTATTGAACCCGTGTCTCAGTGGTTGATGGTTATGAATGTGGATGACATAAATGTATTTACAGTACTGTGTTAGGGGTCGATAGTTTCTTTTCAATCATGACAAATGTGCATCACGCATGTATCCTCACCTAAAAGCTTGTTTGTGTACATTCTTAAGTCATAACAGTGACTCAGGCCCTTTTCATTTCCATATCTGAAACATCCGTCCATGTTTTTATCTGGTTACATAATGGGGCCAGTGTGAATGGAATGAGTTTATTTGATTAGTTTATCGGTTTGTACCGTTTATCCCACAGTAAGTTACATTCATCCCAAGTTTGGATCAATAATAATAGCTATAACCCATTTTCCGGAACGTACTATTCACACTTGGGATTTTCTTCTTGCCACTTGGCTGGCTATTAAATCACATTAAGGGGATATAGTGGTCATTTTAGTGGGCTTTCAGATCATATTGAGATTGATTTCCCTCTCCCCCCACACACATTATACTCCCTGGTTCCAGTCTATTATTTTGGTTGTTTAGAAAACAATTCATACACAAACCTCAGGTACACAAAAACATGTTTCTTAATGTTTTTTGAATAAGCCAGGGCCATTTTTGGCACGTATCACTCTTCATCTCAGTACTGCTGTGTCTGTCTGATCTTTGGAGGCTTTTGTTGTTGTTTATTGGTGTGCATTTATAATATGCTTAATGCACTAGGGAACTGCCTCAGAACAGTGACCTTTGGGGTACAACGAGATGTTTCTCCATGATGCTAAATCACATGGAATCCCCGGGGATCCGCTTGCTTCACACAATGCCACTCAATGTCTCCGTGCCATAAGTACACAGCAATTAATGCTGCTTCATATGCATGGCTGTTAACGCCTTCCCACGTCCATACACACTGACACACACACACACACACGTAAAAACCTTTTCTGTATTGCTAGTTCGAATTTGCCCATATCCAGACTTGACATCATGATATTTGTTTAGAATTATCATCACTACTCTTTCCCCAGTTTGATGAAGTCATTTCTGTCTGGTATTTGAAAATAATGATCTCCAATATAGGTGCCTGTAGCCCTCCTCCCTCCTGTCTCCCCACCTCTCAGGCTGGATTCCCAGCAGATGAGTCAGCGTAAGACAAAAAGAGAGGAGGCATCTGTCACGATCTGAGCCTGATTAGGTGTTCGGTGAGAAATCATCTCTTACATTCTTCCAGCATTTCATCAGTGTGTACAGACCTATTTGAAGGACTCACTGGAGAGGTGGGCGATACGTGTACAGTATGTGGTGTGATAGTAACTCGGTATTATGGCTATGGAGAGAGGATTTTCCGTGTGGCATGTGGACAGTACATGTATGGAATGTGCTGGGGCAGTTTGATGATTGTGGAGTGTGTGCTGGCTTTTCCATCCTCAGTCCAGTTAATTTATGTGATGAGAGTCCTTATTCTGTTTCTACCAGACCTCCCCTCTCAGACTATTTCTGCAACAACCTAGTCCCTCCACCCCACACTCCAAAACATCAAAACAAATAGAAGACAATCGAGATGCCAAAGGACTGTGGGACTCCTTGTCTCCTTGACAACAGTATCCAAGCAACCATCACTCTTCAAAGCATTCCTCCAACCTCATCACTCCCCCAACCCCTCTGTCCCTTTCCTTGTCTTCCATATCTCTGTCTGAAGGGTTCACCTGTCTCCACTCAAGACGGATAGCCTCGATCGACATCAGTGGCTAACTCTCTCTCTCTCTTTCACACACACACACCCACACACACACACACACACACACACACATACACTAAGGAGGCTAGGGGAATATCTTCTACCTTGAACGGGAAGATGGTGGTTATTTTTGTCATTGGTATAACTAGGGTAAAGCAGAAAACAAACTAGGAAACAGGGACACTCCCGTGCTCTCCCTGTGGTGATTTCAGGTACAGGTCTGTACTTAAGGGAAGGAAAACCATGTTCTATTTAACACCATCAAAGTAAGGATGAATATAGTTTTTCCTCTTGGCTGGAAAGCCTATTTATCATCCAGGAGTTCTTACACCCACACAATATTGAAGTTGCTAGTTTGCCGCAACTGACACAGCAGTAAGTTCAAAGTAGGACAGAGACAAGCATCTGCCCCCAATAGCCACTTTATTCTCTTTCCAGAAAATGCTATCAGTGATCCACAGCTTTTGTGTAGCTGATTCTACCATCTTCTTAGAAATGTGGACCATGTTTTATTCATCAATGTCTTAATTGAATAAGGACATGACACTCATCCAAGGACGTTAAACAAAATTAATTTATTCTCGTTTGAAAGACAAGAGTGACAGTGACAAAGGAGTGAGCCAGTGTGTAACTGTTAAGTTAGTGATGTTTCCAAGACATCCAAACAACGTTTCCAAGACATCCAAACAACGTTTCCAGAACGTCTCTTCTAGCCTGTGTGGCCGGCCGCCACAGAATCGCTGGAGCTCATAGGAATATGATTTTGCATTATATGAACATACAATGTCAGTGGGTACAAAAAATAAGCATAAACAGGTCAAACATAAAACAGCCACAGGTAGTTAAGTTTTTCAATCTCTTTCTCCTCTTCATGGCTATGATCTTTTCCTTCATGTGTTCCTGTGGCCCGGTGTGCTCCGACTCATTCAACCAGGAAATATACGTTCCATCCAAATATTGCTTACATCTATTTGTTCTGAGCAATATTGACCAGCTTCTACATTCTGCACTAAATGCATTTAAAGGGATATTATTGAGGGCTGTTAAGGAATACTTAATCAATGTAAATGTCGGGAAAGTCATTCTATTCGGAAGGATTGATATGGGTTGCAAGGTTTGGTTCACTGACACTTTAAAAACCGAGCACCTTCATCAGTGTCAATACGATCGATGCATTCCTGCTCAGCCACGAAGATGACCGTAGAAATCGATGGCTGTTCAAAAAAGGATTGTGTAGTTTCATGACATCTGATTGGGTCCTGAGGTCACTGTATCAAAAGTGCATGGATGAGGCTTCTTCTAAGGGGCCTATAAGATCACATGAAAGGTAAGGTACACTGTTGGCCAATGAGATGTTGGCAATCCAAACCAGTGTTTTTACATGAATCTAAGGGGGATCTCTCTTATCTCTGCATTCTAATCATCGTAACAGCATGCTTTTAAACTGGGACTACATTAGGTCTACATTAGATCACTATCAGTCTACTTTATGTGTGTGTGCCTTTCGGGTGCGTTATCATTTTGTGACTTTTTTTTTAAAACCGTTTAACAAAAGTAACCAAGCCGGTAAGTACTGTATGTTCTCTAGACGCAATTTCTCTCATCTCTCTCTTTTTCCTCTTGTTCTCACATTTGATAATGAGATGTCTTGTATCTATTTCAACCAGCCTTTCTAATGACCTCGCTTCTCTTCCCCAGGTAGAGCCTTAACGCTCACCGCCTCCTCCTCTGCTCTCTCTCTCTCTCTCACTCGTTTATTCTTCTGCTCTCTATCTTCTCGACCCCTCTATCACCGTTCTTTTCCTTTGGTTGCACCCCCTCTCTCTCTCCGTGTCATCACACCCCTCTCCCTCCACCTCCCCCTTGCTGCCACCCTCCCCCTCTATTTGCTCCCTCCACCTCCTTTCACACACAACCCATCCCCCAACCCCATCCCCATCTCTCTCTCTTTCTCTTTCTCTCTGTCTGCCGAACATGCATGTCGTCACAGTGCACTGAGGTCATGACAGGAGCGTGATTTCTGCCGGAGGATCTTGCTGCCCCTGTGCCTGCTCATCTCCCTATACCGGCCCCTGTCCCTGTCCCGGTCCCTGCCGTAGGAACGCGGCACCAGCCCGGACAGGAAGCGCTTGGCCCTGCTGGTCAGGCTCTCCCGCCGGCCGGCCCCGGGGTCCCCCTCCGTCCAGCCGGGGCCCACGCAGTCCCCCCTGGCCGCTCGCACCGAGGCCTCCAGCAGCTCTGTGGTGCCGTGGTCCAGAGAGGCCGACACTTCCAGGTACAGACAGTCAAACATCATGGCACTGGAGTGGGCCTCTGGAGGAGAGATGGACAGCGGGAGAGAGAGAGGGAGAAAAGACAAAAAGAGGGAAAGAGAGATGAGGGAAGAGGGAAGATTAGAGAAAGCCAGATGTGGGGAGGGGGGCAGAGAGAGAGAGGTTAAAGGATGGGATTGTGGTAGAGAGAGGGTTTCAACAATGATGCCACGTTTAGTGGCATCAGACAAATCCCTCTTACGATCGAGTTGAGCTTACCCTAAAACCTCTAACAGCTGATTAAATGAAGGGCCCATAACCTTTTAAGAGCAGAGGGAGATGAAATTAAATTGTGGTGCGACGGGAGAAAGGTTCAGCCAAATAGAGGCTGAATCTGATTGCAGCGAGATTAGTATAGCAACATGAAATACTAAACAAACATCAGATCAATGTCAGAGAGATATTCAGTCAACCGAATGTCAATGTTAGATCAACATGGTGAATGGAGCTGGCACTGGCTGAAGGGTGAGGTGTATTGGTTCTTGTACTGCATATGACAACATGGACACCGCTGTTTGTGCTCAAATAATATGGCTGAGGGTAAAGCAAGATAGAGAAGGAGAAGGAGAGAGAAAGAGCGAGAGAGAAAGAGAGAGGGTGCTTGGAGGAAGATGAAGTCAGCAAGGTAGGAGAGTGGAGGGGGAGGTGGGGTAAAGATCTAGAATACAGGGGGGAGGGAGAGATAAGGACAAAGAGAGGAGAAAGAAATGAAATGCTGACTAAGCAGGACAAGACAGAGAAGATATTCATCAAGAACTCTCAGTTGTTACAGAACAACTCACCCTCACTTAGCCAATGAATGAGAATACATCTACTTTGTGTGTGTATGGGTGCGTTATTGTGAGTGTTACTGAAAGTGAGAAACATTTGCATGTGTGTGTGCACGCGTGTGTGTGTGTGTGAAGGAGAGACACCCAGAATATGTCTTTGCATGTGTGTGTGCGACAGAGAGAGAGAATAAAGTGTCCCTACCTTGCCATGAATATACTTTATGACCCAAACCTATTCAAACCAAGCATGAGGTACAAACAAGAGCGATACATCTCCATTAAGCAGATTGGATAAGGAACTTCCGTACCCAGGCTCAAATATCATCCATGGGGTTTTATAGCAGACAGAGGGTCTGTCAGTATGTCAGGCTAGGAGCATTTCCATATCGATGGTCACATTACAGTATTGCTGCTCATAGACCAGTGGAAATATGCTGAGCACAGCGCTAAACCGTATCCTGCCATCCTTCCTCTAGCCCTCGCCACCTCTCCTTCTCTTGTTTCTTTTTATCCCTGCAAGCCAGACTTATGAGTAAGCAAAACAAACACCACACCACACAAGAAAAACACCCACAAACACCATACTACAAGAACCAACAGCACCCTACCGGTCTGTGGAGCCAGACAACCAAAACCCAACTAAAACCCAGCCATATGCCCCAAATCTCCACACCATTCAAAGCACTCAGCTCACACCAACCCATCGGATGTCACACCCACGCTATGCATCATGGACATCCCTGGACCCCACCCTCTCCCTCCCTCTCTCCCTCCCTCTCTCTCTCCTCTGTTTTCCTCTTATCACAGCTCTCCACACACAGCACAGTGTCTGCCACACCAAGCAGGGGAAGAGGAAGTGGTGTAAACCTGTGTGTGTGTAACTGTCGTCAAGGGATTGTCACCGTGTTCTTGATTTGTATGTGTATACAGGTGTGTGCATATGTGTGTGTATCGTTTTGTGTGTGTGTGTGTGTCTTTAGGTGTGTGTATGTGTTCAGGATTGTGTCAGTGTGTGCATAGGTGTAAGTAAGTGTGTGCATTCATGTATGTGTGCATAGGTTTGTTTGAGCGTGTGCATATGTTAGCGAGCTGGCAGTGGCGCATATAAACACCCACCCCTACGCCCACACTCCCACACACCCACACATATAAAGATGGTGACACCATCCGCCCACTGACAGGGAGAGATAATCCAAATAGAGATGTTCCATCCAAAAAAACAACAGAGGAAAGAGGTGAGTGCTAGAGTAGCTTTTAAAGAGGATTAGGTAGGAGGGAAAGCTGCCCAAATCCTCAATAAAAACAGGTAGACACGTCCCTGAATGCAACAGCTGCAGCCTTAAAAAAACTGTACCTTTAATGTAGCCTTTTGTCTTTAGCTTGTTGTTCTACGTCTGAGATTGTTAGCGATGTTCAACTGTTATGCAAGTTTGTTTTCTCGAGTTATGGGATTTAAGAGAACCTCTCTGGTGCATTATATCTAAACGAGAACAGGCACACAAAAACAGAAAGGTAGCCAATGTAATTCCTCTGAGCCTTGGAAAGAGAGCTTTTAAATCTGTCCAATAATCTAACAAATATCACATTGAGCAATATATGTATTTATTTGGAACCATTCAAATGCCATTCAGCAGCCAAGAAAATATTCTACCAATAAAACTGTATACTGTAAATATACTAGTTATTCTGATAACATAATTCAAATCAAACAAAAAATCATTGAGTGTTTGGACAGTTGTGTGCGTGGGCTGTGTGTGTGTGTGTGTGTGTGTGTGTGCGGGCGGTGTGTGTGTGTGTGTGCATGTGTGTAGAAAGTGTATAGAGTGTGTGTGCTACAGTGCAGAGGATGTCCTACCCTCTGTGGTGATCTCACGGGACCGAACAAGGTCACTCTTGTTGCCCACGAGGATGATGGGAGTCTGAGGCAGGGACTCCCTGAGGAGGAGGCGGAGCTGGGCCGTACGGTGGAAGCTTCGTCTGTCCGTCACGGAGAAGACCAGGATAACCACTTCACACTGCAGTGTGGACAGGTCCTACACACACACCACACACAACACACACACACACGTACACAGGAAGACACAAGAGTGACTCTCGCACACTTCCATTCACGAGTAAACAAACATTATTGGCAGTGAAACAGGTCCGAGGAACTGTGGGGATGACGCAACTGTTTTGTTTGATGATTAAGAGATATATGAAATAACCAAAAATACATATTATTATAATAACACAACAATGGAGTCACAATTTAAACCTGAATATTCAGGGTGTTTGCCATCCAAAGTCAGAGGCCAAAAAGCCCAGCTGACAGACCCTGCTCTCCTTGGAGAGTTTGCATTTAAATACAGCCCTCTGCGCCCTTGAATTTCATGTTTCCCTTTGAGATCCTGACCCTTTTAACAGCAGCCACTCAGTCCTCCTGTTGTGGAGCTGGATCACAGTCTATTAGTGTTGTGGAGTGTCTGGCTGGACCTGGCGGGGTCTGTCAGCTGTGGCCCTGGAGAGACGCTTTACCCTCCCTGACACTAAACACTCTCACAGACAGGGGAGAATTCACTGTCCTCTCCCATAGAAACCTTAGCAGTTATTTCTTTAACATTGTGACATCTAATCCAATTCCCTCACCCTCAAGTGTTATGGTGAAATAGTATTCAACCAAGTCTATTTGAATTGCACTGAACGCTGTCGAAGATGTCCAGAAACTGAAAAGCTATAAGGAAATCTGAAGACGTTAACTGCCAAAAAAACGCATGTCAGACCATGCAACCCAAATACTCCCCCGCTCGTGTTATCCAAGTCTGCATGCCTGTTTGCTTGTGCGTGCGTTGGTGTGTTTGCGTGTGCATGTGTGTTTTTGTGTGTGTGAGTGGATGTGCCCTACATCCACAACGCCGAGGGTGAATTTCAGCTCCCCTGGAGCGAGGGAGATGCCTCAAACTATCCTCAGCCAAACACAAGCCAATGGGACGGGAGCCCACAGCGGGGCATTTATGGTTGCAGGAACACACAATCAAGCGCACACACACTCTTCTCTCCATCCATCTCTGGCGAGGAGAGGAGGCAGCTAGCAGCACGGAAGTCAGCTTGGCCACCTGTCAGCAGCTGAGAGAGGGGGAGGAGATGGAGGAGGGGGGGGTGGGAGCTGGGGGAGGACACCCACTAATCTTAGTAAGCAGGGAAAGACACGGTGTCGGAGAAGATGGATGGCCTGCGTGGTGACTGAATGCTCTCAGGGGTAACTGGGTAACACTCTATGAGAGACAGAAGCAGACAGAGAGAGATGGAGAGAGGCATGGCAACTCGAGACTGTCCCCGTCCCTCTCCTTCCCTCGTCGATGACTCTCTGTTGTTCACTGCAGCGCAGGCCATCTGCCACTAGCTACCCCTCCCCTCACACACACACACACACAGACACACACACACACACACACACACATGGCTGTGAACACACACGCAAAGCACTCACGTTTATGCATGCTCTGAAGGTACTGCTAGGTTGGGAGAGTCAGTTAATGTGTCATCCACTGAATCTTTGATGTAGATCGTGTGTTTACAAAACTAAACAAACAGCAATTTGTGAACATCAGATTCTAGTTCTAAGTAGCACAGCAAAGTAGTACTGGATATTCCGAACCCATTTACTGTAATCTGTCCTTCCATTGCCTGCTGTGTATCTCTCTAATCACGCAGTAATGCTTCATTGTAGAAATGTGTAGGGTTTGTGATTCTGATCTGAACTTTGAACTCGAAACAAAATGTATTTGCACCAAAGATTTACATTTTACATAATGGAGACGAGTTATGTGAGATCACAGGAAAGCAGCTTACAGCTCTAACATGGAAAACTACACAACACAACTACAACCCACCCACCCCCCCCCCCCCCCCCCCCACCGCCCCCCGGCCCACAGGCCCCCCCGCCCCTCGGCACATTCATGTACTGGCATCGTTAAGGCATCTGGGGCTTTTTCACTGTGATTTTCGCAAAAACAATTCTGTGCTGAAAAATCCCCTGGACTCGCTACATGGGATTGGACTGAGACCTGAATGCCCTAGAATCACATACATACTCACGCAAACATTCACACACACACTCTCTCTACCTCACTGTCTGTTTATCGCTCTGTGTCTCTCTCACACACACATGCACTTATTTCTGGAACAAAATAAAGTGAGATTAGGAGGAGAAATGAGGGCAACCCTTTGCCACGAGAGACCAGTATGACAGAATGAGGGGGTCAAATGGATGATAAATGGAAAGAGGGAGGGGGGAGGGAGAGAGAGAGAGAGCGAAATAAGGACAGACCCTCGGACTCTACTCTGGGTGAGAAGTCAAAATCTGATAATAGGATGAAGGAGCTTAGCGGTGCTCTGAGGACTGCTGACTAGGTCCGTTTGGTTCCTCCACCGCCACTCCCGTCGGAACAGACATAACAGAGGCCATCTGGCCACACACACACAGATGCACACACACACAGATGCACACACACACACACTTACACACCACAGCCTGACTGTCCTCTGAGGCCTGACACACAAGGTCACAGTGTGATGTCACCACAACACACAGAATTCTAGAATACCCATCCTCGCCCCCAAACATCACATAACCTTCCTTCATTAAAAATACAGCCAAACAGTCACACCAATTGACCACCTGTTCATTCATTCACATCACCCTACATATCTTACATACAAATAGCCTTGCTAACGTAAACAGATATGCAGCAGCCTCACAAACATTACCCACAAGGCCTTGGTCTCTAAAGATAAAATGGCCATAGCCACAGTTGGTTGGCCTATTTCCTCCAGGCCTCAGGGTGCACCTCATGTTCTTACTATAAATATTTTACTTTGGAGTTATCAAATAAACATGGCCAGCAACAACACTATATATGGAGCTCTTGCTGGATTTGATGTAGCCATACAAAGATCAGGCATTCAATTTACAGCCTGTATTCCAGTCAGACAGGTGTCAGCCACCTATCCTCACTTTAATGGAGAGTGGGACGACAACGCCAAGGGCCATAAATAACCAAAGCCCACCCCATGACCCTCAAAAGTCAGGAGGTGATTGGATAAATGATGGATAGCAAACAAATAGGTCAATAGCATGGCATTTACAGTAGATATGACATTGTGGGCTTCTTGGGTCATGGCCAAGCATGCTGCTGTGGCTATTTTAAGAAAACTGGATGACTTATTTAAACCATTCTTCTGCCTGACGTCAACACTCCCTAGGCAGGCGGAGGAGAAGAGACGCTCAGAGCGTTGGGGTTTTTTCTATGCGTGTCTACGTCCGAATGTCTGAGTGTATGTATGTGTGCGCGTGTGTGTGACGTGCTTCATAAAGCTGTGGGGCCTCCCTATGGTGGTGGTTGAATCTCGTTCCGCTGTAGCTGTTTGGAGAGAGAAAGACGTCTAGAGAGAGAGAGAGAGAGAGAGAGAGGCCAAAGCAGAGTTGCAGGTGTGAATCTGTATGGGATAAAAAGAAAAGAACAAATCTGTGTTTGATAGGATGATGGTGTTCAATGTGTTTCAGTCTCCAGCTGGACTCTGTGAGGCAGGCCAAGCTAACAGGGGAGGGGCCGGAAGCCTTGGCTGTCATGGTCTGATCCACGCTGGGTTAGATGGGGATGTGGGGAAAGGGGGATGGGGAAAGGCCCGCTGGTTTCCGTGGTAACGCTGGGTCGACAGGACGGGACGTCCGGACAACAGAGGGCCAGCTAGCTAGCCAGGGTCAAGAGTCATGGGATATGGGCCGATTGTGGTAGCATCGGCGAACTAGGCTGGGAGTGGAGGATTGGGGGTTGTCTTCATGTTTGTGTGGTGTGCACGCGCGTGTGTATGTGTATGTGTGTTTATGGATGTGTATGTGTGTGTGCGTGTGTGTGCATGTGTGTGTGTGGGTGTTAGTGTGTATGCGTGTGTTAGTGTGTGTGTGTGCATGTGTGTGTGTGGGTGTTAGTGTGTATGCGTGTGTTAGTGTGTGTGTGTGTGTGTGAGGGCTATTAGAGGGTGAGGCGGAGCAGTTGCAGGCTCTTCTCTCCCTGCTGATGGTTTGGAGCTTCTCCAAACCCCCGCTGTCCTTCTTGTGTTGCCAGGGCGTAATACCACAGCTAGTATTAGCACGCACACAATAACACATGTAATTGACTTTCAGAGAGATTTAACAACAGAAAAGGGGCCGTTCTGGGGAAGCAAGGGGGGGTCCGCCAACAAGCAAGGGATGGGAGGAATGGAGGGGAGAGACAGAGGAAAAGACAACAAAAAAAAGAGTGGGAGAGAGAGAGAGCGTGAGGTATGGAGCGCGGGAAGAGATGGAAGGAGGACAAAAGATCAGAAGAAGGCTGTTGGGGCTGAAAGAGAGAAAGCAAGAACGAGAACACGGAGACAGAGCGAGAGAACGCGAAAAGAAGGGCCGCAAAAAATATATAATCGAAAAAATATATATATATCGAAAAGTGGAGTTGACACCATGAAAGCTGGCAAGCAGACTTGACTGGAGTTTCCCCGTCAAGTACATGCTATAGGTTTAAATTATTCAGCTGAGGAGAACCATGCCTGTATGCTCTTTGGACATCTGGAGCAGAGCTCAACCATCTCTGACTCAGTAGGGAGTTTGCTCCCCACTGAGTCAATCTACAATCATTCACACATTATTAATAGCAAACTCTCATCATGACTGACTGGGTTTTGATTTCTCATGATAATCCCAATACCAGCATGGAGCAGAATCAGACCAGCTGTTCCTTCCCAAATAAAACCCATTTATAATAACCACGATGGGTAAGTCTGCATAGACAGATCAAGGCTAGTTTCCCCATACAGTACAGTTAACAGTGCGTATTGCAGAGGCTTTGTCACATTCCTCATACCTGCTGTCAGACGAAACTACAGGAGAATGGAAACAATAGGAACTTTTCTATTTGAGAGAAAGGGCAAATGGAAGCCAGGTTGATGCCTCAGGGCTAATGCATACACAGACACACACAAACAATAACCCATACAGAATGCTCTATCTCTCTCACACTGTCTCTCACTCTCTCTACACACACAGCCTCTGTCTCTCTCTCACTCTCTCTACACACACACAGCCTCTGTCTCTCTCTCACTCTCTCTACACACACACAGCCTCTGTCTCTCTCTCACTCTCTCTACACACACAGCCTCTGTCTCTCTCTCACTCTCTCTACACACACTGTCTCTCTCTCATTCTCTCTACACACACAGCCTCTGTCTCTCTCTCATTCTCTCTACACACACACAGCCACATCATCTCTTGCTGACATTTTAAAGAATTCTGAGAAGGAATTTAATCAGTGAGATACTGGTGAGAATTAATAAGAGGATCCAAACACAAATCAAGAGAGGACTGGTGCAACATGTAAATTGATCGACTGTCAGAGCTGAAGAGACAGAACGCGTGTGCTAGAGTCTGTAATAAAGCAGCTCACCTGTTTCCAGTTGTCATAAACGAGGATTTTGCTGTCCTCATCGTCAACTGTCACTGTACGTTCGTAGCCTTCCCCTGGAAATACACAAGCTTGTCACATACACACACACACATGGTCCGACACCAAGACATGCTAAATGCATGTCAACATCCCACCCGTGGTTTGAAGAAAACACTGTTAATCATTTCATATAAACTGTGCATGTATTACAGTACATTGCACAATTATATTTCCAGAAAGATCTGTGTGGTCCAGTTAGTGAGCATGGTGATTTCAACTCTGGGGTAGTGGGTTTAATACCCTAAGGGAAAACACAGTGTAGCTATCCACATGACTGGATTGAAATTGGTGTTGATAAGAGCATCTGCCCATAGGCACATATATCAGGATTAATGTTCTGCTAGTCTCCAGGGTGTGTGTGTGTGTGTGTGTGTGTGTGTGTGTGTGTGTGTGTGTGCGTGTGTGTGTGTGTGTTCAGTGTGGTAGTCATCAGTGTCATGGCAGTGTGCCCATCACTCTGCTATGAGAGGCAGTGATTGACTGGCCATTGACAACTGCTTATTACCATGAACATTTAAGGCCGTTTGATGACAGGCAGGCGGGCAGACAGACAGACAGACAGGATGGCCATTGGGATGGAGTGATCTTATTGCTGTCATCTTGAGGTCTTGAGAGCCCTTCTCAGAAATGTGCACATCGGCATTGAAGTATTAGTGGGATGGTACTTGACATAATGTAAATGGACCCCTCCCCCCCCTGCTCACTTCAAACATAAACACACACAACACACACAAAATACACAACACACAAAAGACTTTACCACAGGCTTGTGTTTCAGAGTCCACAGACAATGATCTGTCCGACAGTCCAGCGAGGGACAGAGCCAGTGACGACTTTCCAACCCCATTCTGTCCAATCAGTACGATCCTCGGAGCGCCCCCATAATGACCCCCCTCCACTGCCTGACAAAAGGATTCAACTCGGGGAACAGTGTCACTGATTGGCAGAGTGGCAGGTCCTTCCAGGCCTGGTATCCAATCGCAGTCCTCCGACACAGCCTCTTCCCGCCTCAGCTGGTGCTTGATAGGCAGAGGTGTGCTTCCTCTTCTGAGAGGGGGCGCGGTGGTGAGAAACATACTGTACTGAGGGAGACAGGGAGTCAGGTGGTTAGCACACGCCCCACTGGATATGACCCATATGAGCATGGTGCTTCTGGGAGAGCAGAGCGTCCCTTTAATGTGACAAAAAGTCGTGAAACACATGTTTCCTGCTGTACGTGCACACATTGAGTATTCAGTGCTTCATCACTGCATTCAGTGAGGACATCTCTTCTCGGGTGTCAACAGATGGATAGCGACTTAGGGTGACAGGCAGGCAAAGGACAATTTCTCCTCAATAAAAGATTTTTGAGAGCGTTTTTAGTAGGCCTACAAGGTCAGAGAGAGAAGACCTCCATTAATATTAATACAGCAATTAGTCTAGATGCGGCACTGGCAGTAACAGAAGCAGGTGTGCCTGTGGCTTATAGAGATGCACCCTCACTGACACACAGCAAGCTAGTAGCTCTCACAGCACTACAAGACAGAGCCACAGCACTAATTACACTAATTGAAAGGGTGTAATTCAGTAATCAGTAATCATGGTCTATATTTTCTAGGAGACACAAGGGAGGAATAAAGAAAGATGTGGAGTGGTCCTGTGACAAGGTTGAGGCAGCGTGTCATCGGCTTCTGTGTCTGACTAGTGAGAAACTAGAGCAAACATTACACACTACTGCCTACATTTCGTACTGTACTACAGCCAAGGCTTGGCTGTCGATGGCTTTGCTATTTTGTTAGGTTCTTTTGTGCATAATGACTGCTGAATGCTCACTGCAAGTAGACTACAGCAGAGATTCCGCTACAGCTGTTCACACCTCGGCTGAAAGGTGGCAATTCTAAATTTAGAGTAATTATATCGAAGCTGCATGAAATAATGAGCACCAACTATTTAATCGCATCTCACGTACAATCAATAATAGCTTATTATCCTTGTGAACAAAACGCATTCATAGTTAGTGTACACCGTAAGAAAGATAAGAAAAAAGGACTTATTAGTTGTGAGCATAGACAAAGTAGATTCTACCTACAGCGGTTCTCCCACTAAAGAGGGTGTGTTCTCAACACCGGTGTGAGTGCTAATATCCATGATCTTGTGCGAGGTGAGTACAACAAACAATTGCCTCTTCTCTTACCTGGTCTGTCATCGTTATGAATTTTTCGTCAACGTTTTGAGAAAGGAAGTCCTTATCTGCGACCACCACCACCCATATCAAGTCATCTGCGCTCGCTGCCGTACGTTCTCTTTCCTCTATACATTCACCACGAAAATTATAGATAGAACAAAAAACACGCTCCAGATCATTTTAAACATTCTAGATTTCCAGACACGTAATTTCTTCCGAATGCTTCTCTTTTTGTCTGCTACCTCGAAGTGTAGTTCATGTGAATTGAATGTGGTGTATATGTTACACCTGTGTCTGTAATGGATAGGCGACTCCTCCTAGGCTACACAAGCGATCTGCCCGCCTCTTCATCCCCCCTCTCCTCCCAACGCCCAAGAGAATGCGCTCCAGCGTGCAGCCTACTGTACCTGATCTCTCTCTCTCTCTTTTCTTTTTTTTTCTCTCTCTCTCTCTTTCTTTCTCTCTCTCTCTCTCTCTTTCTTTCTTTCTTTCTTTCTTTCTCTCTCTCTCTCTCTCTCTCTTATTCGCTTTCTTGCTATAATTTTCTGTCTGCAACAATAACTTTAATCTTTAATGTGCAGAAAAATCAGACCATCCATGGCCGTTTTTGAAAATCCCCATTAACCAGCCTGCATTAAATTCACCTTTACGAAACGATCAGCACCTTTTCAAAACAGGCTTTTTTGAGGACAAAGTAGATCGTTTTTGATGCTAGAGGCAACGCCAGCCGCTAGGGGGAGGCGTTGTTTTTTGAGGGGAAATTATAATTGCCATTTGGTTGCTCTGGTCTCGTCTTGCTGCTCTAAAACAGATATAGGCCTATGTTTGACAGTCCTCTGTCTTCTTTCCAAAGTCTTCTTTCCACAAAGATCTAAGGAGCCGTTGTCTTGTGTTGTACCCCAACGATGAGCTACTACCCCAGTCTCCCTGTGGAGTGCTTGTCAGTCCAGCCTATATCCAGCCATGTGTCTGAACAGCAGTCTTTTGTAAGGCCGGTCCAGACAGCATGTTGCAGTTTAGAAAGTGAGGCTGGACAGGAAGACAAGCTTCTCTCAGTGGGGCCTATGGAGCCATGGTTTCTAATCTAGAGACTTAAAGAAGTCTCATCAGGACATCAGAGCCAGCCAGCCAGCGCATGGTCGTGTGTGAGAGAATCACAGTGAGGGCAGATGAGAGATAACTGTGCTCATTAGCCCAAAGCTCTGATAACAAATGTCTGCTTCGTCTGTTACATATTCATAAGCCGCTCTGGGTATCAATATTCCATTGGATGTGGGAAATTAGTTAGAAAGGGGTTGAGGGGTCAAGTTGATAGATGAAATGGAGCAGATTCATGGCTCAACCAAAATGACTCAGACAAAGTGTTTTTTTGTGGTAATCATGGTATTTCATGTGGTTGTTGATGAGTATGTTTACTGTCAGTGCCTCTTGGTTTAAACTCCAGTGGAGGATTAAACGCACGCCTGTCTCAAACCGAATATCGTAAAACGGTTCCACACAAACTGCTGAAGAAACAAAGCCATTATCTAATCAGCCCCAGGCTCAAGTGATTCCAACCTCCCAATGAATGTTAATCACAGGCCATGCGGTACTTATGTGAATACTTCAAAAACCCCACAACAAAAATCCAATTACAGTCCCAGAGTCTGTCAGCTCAAATGTAATGCTCCTTATTTTGTGAAATCAAACCACACCAAATGTAGATTGTTTGCTACTAGTTAACGTTTTATTTTCTCTCCATTCGTTAAAAAAGAACAATCCATTAACCCATAGATGACAAAAGACATCTGTTTGATCATCAGACCATGAAAATGTGTCGCTGTCTTTCCACACTTGCCAGAAGTGAATGAGTTTGAGAGCCCCTCTTCTCAAGGTCACACAGTTGTTGAGATGACCGGTCCAGTCCAAGGCTTCACTGTGGAAAGATTAGAAGTCGTGTCTTTTCTGGTTTCAAAGGTCCCAGAAATAGAGTTACAAGGACTGGATGTCCTGGTAATCTGATGGATTAGATTTAATAACAAAACCCAATGAAGGCTTTGAGACGAAGGGAGAGGAATACAATAGAATGTGAGAAAGTCTTTCTGTCTCACTACACATGAACATACTACACACTATGAACTACACACCACCCTCACAATATATCCTCATTATCACCTGCTCTTCTTTGCACCTCTGGCCTTGTTCTGTAAGAGCTCCAGGGGGATTTGAATCATGTGTTTGTGAGCAGGGCATGTCTGTATCTATTGGTTAGCATAGGTCTCAGAAGCGTAATGGGCTGTAATAGATGTTTGCTGGTTCCCTCTCTCGAGGTCGGGCCTGTTCTAATGGAGTCTGGAGTGGCCAAATGATTGCTGACCTGGATCTTTTAAGGATATACATTCTCAGGTGAACTTTATGTATAATGCATGAACGTATCGTCTAATAAAGGCAGCTGGAAAGGATGTTTCACAAGCATCAATGGTCTAATTCTCATGTCCATTGTACTTAACACATCATTTGGTTATATAAATTTCATGCACGCAATAGTCTATGTAAACTAAGTGCTGACTAACTTAACTGCTCTACGATGAAGGAGTGTCATATCACATGTTCCGCCTTTTCACCAATTTACACTGACTCAACTCACCACCCTCTACGTTCAGAGTGAGAATTCTCTCAGTACTGCTACTTCAGCAGAGCAGTGAGGTGTAATATTCAGGCCGCTTGACAAGACCAAACTCACTGTGGCCTGAATTTGTGGTTGGCTGGGGGATACATACAAAAAGTAGAAAACTAATTTACTGTGTAGAACAGCGGCTGTTGACAAAAGCGTGCAGGTGCTGCTCTTTGAGTTCCATATTCCACCTTATGAAAAAAAACACAAAACCTTGTGAAAAACAACACAAATCTTGTGTTGTTTTTTCCCCTGAAAGGTTAACGATTTTATTCCTGACACAATCTTGCCGGCTTTATCGTCTCTCTCTCTCTCTCTCTCTCTCTCTCTCTCTCTCTCTCTCTCTCTCTCTCTCTCTCTCTCTCTCTCTCTCTCTCTCTCTCTCTCTCTCTCTCTCTGTATCTAGATGTTAGGATGCAGTGTTGCTAAGTGATTCTGACAGCTTGATCAGAAACATGAGCTAGTGAACCTAGGATTTTATGGCATGGTACATTACATTTACGACCCTATCCACCTCACACACACATGAAGACACCGAATGACTGCCTTTCAGATCTTTCAAAGACTGATCACTAATCATTTATAATGTCTTCATATACTGTTGACTCCAAATATTAACAGTGATTTGTGCATCATTTAGATATCCAACACATTTGTAATAATGATAATCTGACCATTTTTACTTTCACGCCTTACATTTTTTACACAAATATCAGTACTTTCTACTTCTTAGCTTGGCTTCAATTGTGATGTTCCATACTAGCAAAGAATTCATGTATACCTGTTGCCTCGCCAAAGCAAAGCAGATGTGCATATGTCTGTGTTTGTTTGCGTGGATTTCTGGGTGTTAGCCACCGGCATGTGTCACGGTGTGATGTATGGCGTTGTGGATGAGAGGCGGGGGTAGACTGGACCGCGGCAGGCACGGAGGCGGGGCTGGAGCAACACGTCTGCCAATAGCAGGGCCCCTCAAGCGTTTGCAGCTGGACGGTAGCAGGTTGCGGAGCTGACGGACAGCTGTTCGGGTGAACAGGAAGTAGAGAGGCGGGTTCCAGCAAGGGGCAAAACACACCAGCAAAATAGCAGACAGGGAGGCCACCTCCCAAAGTATTGAGACTTCATCCACGGGTTCATGGGTTGGGGAGGGGGTTGTGAGGAATGGATAGGGGGAAGGGGGAGTTGGAGGTGAGGTAAAGCCATGAAAGGGCACCAAATTGACAAATTCTAAGACATAGTAAGGCAGCCAACTGATGGCAAAGACCAGAGTGGATCCAACCAAGAGTGCTGTAGCTTTCTTGTTGCGGCAGTCTGAAATCAGGGTGCCACGGCAACTGTGCAGGTGTGCTATGATGTGGCTGCAGTTTCGTCCAATGCAGACTAAGGGCACTACATAGTAGACCAGGAAGGCAGGGATGACAAAGGCCAGCCGTTGGCACAGCCCTATCGACCAGCTGCAGCCACCATTATAGTGGATGTAGGTGACCTTGGGCAAGGCCATGGTGATGGATACCAGCCAGATCAAGGCCAGTGCCCCAGCCCTGGAGGAGAGAGGGAAAGGAAGAACGTTTGTGAGGTGGGAGCTTTCCGTTCCCCTGTAAAATAGCATTCATCATCCTTTCCAAATGGGTCATCGGTCAACAGCAAGTTCCGGAATAAACTTGGTAGATTTATGACCGTGATGAACATACAAGACTGAGAGGGTCTCATTCCACTGCTGTTCATTCCCCCTACACACCCCTCACCCCTCCTTACCCTCCACCCTTCACCCTTCCTTACCCTCCACCCCTCCTTACCCTCCACCCTCCACCCCTCCTTACCCTCCACCCTCCACCCCTCCTTACCCTCCACCCTTCACCCTTCCCAGTTGTAGAGACCCCATGCTGGACTCACAGTTGCTTGGGGGTGGCGGGCCGCCTGGCAGGTGGAGCCACGATGCGATACCGAAGCACGGACAACGCTGCCAGGCTGAAGATGTCCACACCGGCCGTCACGGACGTCGTGAAACCCAGGAGCACGCATATGGTGCCCCCTAGCTGCCAGTCCTGGAAGCTGGCGCTGAGCAGAGTGCTGGACAAGGTGAGGAGGGCCGCCAGGTCCGCCAAACTCAGGTTGAGCAACAGGACAGAGCTGGGCTTGGAGCGTCGGCGCGGGTTACGCATCAGCACCAGCCACATGAGAAGGTGACCTCCGACCCCCACCATCAGAGAGAGCATGCTGACCAGCGGCAGCACCATGGTGAAGGGGATGGTGGTGTTGGTGGACACGGTGTTGAAGAGCAGGTTGACTATAGCAGGCATGGCTGGGATGAGCGAGGGGGAGGGGGGTGGGGGTTCTCTAGATGGTTGTAGATGGGCTCAGCTGAGGAACAAGAAGGATGGAGGGATGGGAGGGAGGGAGAGAGGGAGGGAGGGAGGGAGGGATGGGCGGGAGAGAGGGAAAATTAGAAAATGGAATGGATGGAGGAAGGTGGAGAGGAGTGAACAAGAACTGCCTTCAGTTCCTAATTAAAATCAAACGATTCAAAAGGCACACAGAATGACAATGGTTTCGAGAGATGAACCGGACACGTCTTAACAATGAATGTGATTGTAAGACATTTATTATTCGTCTAATAATAGTTTTCTATTTGGCACCGTTAGGTGAATCATTCACCTGCAACCTGTTATTGCAGAACAGTGGGTGTCGGTGTGTTTGATTGACAGTTGCGATGACTCAGAGAAGCCAAGCCTTCCAGGCTCTGAGGAGTTGCTTGCCAGCACACACAGGCAGCTGCTGGTCAGTCCCTTCACCACTCACGACAACACAACTTTGCCACAGAACCACAGAGAGACAGCTCGCGGAACACGTCACACATGCGGCATCTATTTGCACTCAGGAGACGGGCCTTTTACAAAAGCACAAGCTGTCTGGTTGGCCCCGGACGTGAGCAAGGTGCACAACCACTCAAGGCTCCCACTTGGAGCACCCTCTTTTTCCAACAAACCAGATGTGTTGGTGAAATGCTGACTTTGGAGGCTGCGAACGTCTGAATGCTGACTGTGGGTCATTGAAAAACACACCCATCAACGCCACCCAGCACAGACACAGGAACTAGACCGATTGACATTTGGGAGGATTTGCCCTGTTTAAATTGATCTTTCATCAAAGTCTGAGTTCTTCCCCTAAGTAAATACAGGTCTATATCCGTCCGATTTCCATCCCATGCCTATATTCTTACTGACTATCAATAATAATATGCAGCTTACTATGTAAATTAAGTAAATTCCTTTACCGGTACTATATGCAACATAAAATATCCCTTCATTATTTATTCATGTTCAATATGCTGATGTGATGTACACAGAATGAGACATGCATCCGTGCGTCAGTGATTCTCCATGCATGCTAACATCAAAGAGATGATGAAAGTAAATGACTCTCCACCACTGAGGAGTCCTATAGGAAGCTTTGCTACACTGCGGGCTAGTGCAATGAAGTGCGCACGACACATTGAGTTCCCACTGCATTCCATCTTTTCATGTCCACGTGAAATGTGACACACAGCGGGGGCACCAGGAGTGTGTGAGAGTGAAACAAAGAACGAGCTAACAGCTGGGATCGGTCAGACGACCCATGGAGACCACGGGCAGCTGATGAGGAGGATTGAGACCCATCATGAGGGGAGATGACAAACGCTTTGAAATGTGTCATTTAAGTCACTTAAAACCAGTCAGTGTTTCATGTGGCCGGCTCGAGTCTTGGAATATTCTTCCCTGAACGCCACATCGTTTCTCATAGACGTTATATCTGGATAGCACAACTGGTCCACCCACTTGCCCTGATACGCATCCCCACCTCCCATGCAAACACACCTTTACAGTACATCAATATAGACACTGACAGAATGAGGCTCTGTACCAATAAATAGATGTGTGTTCTTGACCTAGTTAGACAATTCACAAGACAGGCTGCCAGATAGCAGAAAAATCAGATAGATCCCTGAAAGGGAGGAGAGATCAGGGTCACACTTATTGTGGACAGTAATCTGCTCCGGGGACAAGCCATCCTTTCTCCATCACTGCCTCGGCTGGGTAAAGAGGAGCTGAAAGGACGCACACCTGGACACACCACCCTCCCACTCGCACGTACATGCATACACACACATCTAATCGCACACACACACATACACACACACACACACACACACACACACACAGATAAAGTATGAATCCGAACCTCTTCACGAAATGTCACATCAATACTGTAACCCTTACCCGATTTTCGGCCTGAAATGGATGACCGTACAGCAGTGCACCGGTGTGTGAGCACGGGGACTCTATCTACATGGTTTTCCCTGTCTGCCCGTCTTCTCCACTGATAACCAGAGGGTTTTCTTTACTCTCAATGTGTGTCTGTCCCTGTTCTTTTCTCCCCTCACGATCCACCCACTGCCCTCTCTATCTCTCTCCTTCACTTTTCTGCCTCTTACATGGTCCTTGTACTGTACCCACCAGCCGCCTTTTCACTTTATTCATCCCCTCTCTCCCCTCCCGCCCCCTCTCTCCCCTCCCTCCCCCTCATCCTCTGTTTGATCCTCCCTAATCCTCTGACAGTCGGGTATAATGAGATTCACCTGTCGTTAAGGAAACCTCACAGTAAATAAACACGTCCAGGTATGTAGGTGGGTCAGAGAGACAGAGAGTAGAGAGAGAGAGGGAGAGAGAGAGAGGGAGAGAGAGGAAGAGAGACTGAGAGAGTTAAGGGAAAAGCATGCACTGTCAAATGTGCCAACTCAGAAACAGCTAACAAGTGGGTTTGCTAATCAGGACTGAGACAGCAGAGTATTTCTAACTGACATAAAGACAGTGGTGTGGGAGTATCCCAGGCCTCAATCACCTGCCTGGGTATCTGAACTCCCCCAGAAAGCAATACTGACTACTGGACCCCTGCCTCATACACACTCATTATAAAGCTTCCGGTGTTGACACAGCATGTCAAGTAGCTTGCAACTAGTAGTACCCATCTGCTACTGTGAACCTGCTGGCACACACACATACACACAGACCCAGACACATACACACACACACACACATGCACACACAGACAAACACACACTCTCACATATGAAGACTTGCTCTGTATTCTGCTTGTGTTTTCTTCCTCATGTTTCTGGGTATTGTGTGGCTGCATAGATATGGGAAAAGAGGTGTGTGTGTGACCTAATCCTAAAAATCAATTAATTTAATTGGTCTAACTCCTGAATATGCACTGCCCAGACAGCTATGAAGATGAACTACTGATGAACAGTTTGAACTGTTTCTCAGGAGGCAAGAGCTGTTGACGTCATAGACAAATCAGTGGCATGTGTGTGTATGTGTGTCATAAAGATAATTAATGCATGAACAGGCTCCTTTGTTATACAGTCAGATAAATCTTGATCTTAATCAATGGTTTGTCTTATCTGAATCTGTCTGGCGGTGGAATTTTCAAGAGAAAATGGAAAGTCTTCCAGTAAACATTGTCGCAAATGAAGCAGCACCAAATGGTATTTATCATGATATGTTAATGTTTCAATGTGTGAGTTTGCAAGAGTCACTCAAAATGAATCACGCGTTTAGTCAAAACATGGTACCATAAGTTTATTACTCAGTCTTTACTGCCCTCTTTTGTCACTGATAGGTACTGTAGTGTTCTTCCTAAAAATACAATTAGTTGATACCATATATACAAACCAACAAAGCTGGATTGAGCTCGGAACCTTGCGGCTCAACAGTGCGAACCCTGCCGTGTTCCAAGTCCAGCACATGCGGACGACCTCGGAGGTTTCACGACACAGTGCAAACCACCAGCCTGTTTTTGCTCTTTTTAACTGAAGAACTCAAGATCCAGGAGAGGTTTAGAACCAAGAGGCGAACGTGAACCTAAACCTAGAGTTCAGGAAAGTTTGAAAGGAAAAAGTGAGAGGTGGAGGTAGAGTTTTGGGCTTGGTATTGTTTGGCTGCAGCTGCAATTGCCAAACTTTTCTGAAATGATGATGTTGCTGCTGTTGGCAGCAGCAGAAACAATAATGAAGTGTACAGAAATAATATTTGTTTTATTTATCAGCTCATATCGACCAAATTCATCCAACTTACTGGGTAACACATCATAATGCAGAAGAGAAGTACTCCAGGCACTCTGCCAAGGCAACCAAAGAGTCTTTTCTTGGCCCAAAATTGAAAATAATTCTTCAGAAGTCAATCCCCCAATCTGAATCCAATTGAGTGTTCAGCATATAAAATGAAGAGGAAACGCATAGGAGAAAGCCTCCAAAACAAACAGGAAGCGAAGACAGCTGCAGAAGATTCTTGAAGAAGCATCCTCGTCATGTAGTACAAACCCAGCACCTGGTGATGTGTACGAACACAGGCCTAGCATGTAAAAGATGTACAACCAAGTATTAAATATCATTATTTTATTGTTCTGCATGTTAATTGGCTTTTGGTGCCCTAACATGAAGGAAAAATACTATAATTTATTCACAGTTCATCTGAGATGTTCATCCAATTTGTGGTAAGAGCTGACATACACTTGATTTGAACTCATATAAAAGTAGGTGCTCACACTATGTAGAGACAAGAGCCAGAACTAAGAGGAATTCAAATCCATATTGGGAAATTTCATGTTTATTTATCCTATTCATATATGCCTTTTTAGAAAATATACTCATTTGAGTCCTGTAAAATCAGATAAAAACAATCATCTGTTCCATGGACCAACTAGTAGTACTTACTGTAATAATACTGGTACCAAATGATAGAACACTTCATTAACATATTCAGTCTCCATTGTTGTTATACATCATACAAAGATGGTTACAATACACTCAAAATAATTACAATCCAACAAAAGAAAATACCGGTTACAGAATAACGTCCACAAAGGTTAGTGCAGATTTTGCTCATTTATACTCAATAGGCCTATACACAGAATATCAATACTCCATTAGAATAAATACTGATTCATTCTTACAGTAGCAGTGTCACAGATTGTCGTTTAAAACAGAGAGAGAGACAGAGAGAGAGAGAGAGAGAGAGAGAGAGAGAGAGAGAGAGAGAGAGAGAGAGAGAGAGAGAGAGAGAGAGAGAGAGAGAGAGTGAGACAGAGAAAGAGAGCGAGAGCGAGAGAGAAAGAAGAATAAGAAATACAGTCTAATAAAAGTATATGTACAATAAGCAAGTAATTGTTTGTGAGTATACTGGATGTGAGAATGTTTCTGTGTGTGTGTGTGTGTGTGTGTGTGTGTCTGAGAGAGAAGGATATGTAGAGAAAATGGTATGTGTGAGATGACAAAGCAAGTAGGACTGGTGTAAAGAGTGTCAGCCTTCATGCATCACGTTTCACAAATGAGACAGTGACTAATCATGCCACCATCGGCTCTATTCTGACTGTGTTGGTTACTTCCAAGAATTCATAATGACTTGTTTTTCTCTTGCTCTTACTCATCCTCTTTCCATCTATCTACTCCCAATCATTTTTCTCCTCCGTAATCCTCAGTAGCTTCTCCATCTGCTGGTGTTGTCATGACGCCTCGCTGTTGCCAGGCTCCGGACTGTCGTGACCTAAACAGCAGACAGAATGTCAGAGCTCTACTCTCCAGCCTCTCTAGCGTGAGTCTCAAGCTTGAAAGGCTCTTATTCAGAATCGAGCTAGAACCGGGGAGACAGGAAGCTATCTGGAGGTAACAGTGGACTGTGTGTGGACTGTGTGTGCGCACACACACACACAAACGCACACACACGGACATACACGCATACACACGGACAGACACGCACATACACATAGACAGACGCTCAAAAAGACACTCAACCGTTTGACAGAAACA